>NW_026901617.1:195676-491343 GCF_033783945.1 Neopsephotus bourkii
GAAGAGCAGTGTAGGGGAGAGGGACCTGGGGGTCCTAGTGGACGACAGGGTGACCACGAGCCGACACTGTGCCCTTGTGGCCAAGAAGGCCAATGGCATCCTGGGGTGTATTAGAAGGGGGGTGGTTAGTAGGTCGAGAGAGGTCCTCCTTCCCCTCTACTCTCCCCTGGTGAGACCACATCTGGAATATTGTGTCCAGTTCTGGGCCCCTCAGTTTAAGAAGGACAGGGACCTGCTGGAGAGAGTTCAGCGCAGGGCAACTAAGATGATGAAGGGAGTGGAGCATCTCCCTTATGAGGAAAGACTGAGGGAGCTGGGTCTCTATAGTTTGGAGAAGAGGAGATTGAGGGGTGACCTTATTAGTGTATATAAATATATAAAGGGGGAGTGTCACGAGGATGGAGCCAGGCTCTTCTCAGTGGCAAACAATGATAGGACAAGGGCCAATGGGTACAAACTGGAACACAAGAGGTTCCACTTAAACTTGAGAAGAAACTCAATTTTCCCCTCAGAAAAAAAAAGGAAGACCTACATTTTTGGAAGAGAGAATGGGGGCAGTCCTTTTGGGCAAGCCAAAATGTATTTTACTGGCCTGTGATACGTGCATAGACTCCACAACTCGTTAAAGTTGTAAAGTACGTATGCTTTATTCAGCGCTGAGGCACATGGGGGATTGTTCCCCCAAAGGCATGCGCGTCGCAACCTTGTCTCTCACATTTATTCTCTACAATTATACATATTCATTAGGTTACACAACATGCCTATACATATTCATGTCCTATCCCGGCTTTGTATTATAATGAGCTAAAAGGTCCTTTGCTCCTGCACAGTAACTCCTGGTGGTCATGGGCAAGGGTCTCAAGATGAAATAGATGAGTCTTCCTTGGCTTAAACTTTTTACCTCTAATAGTTGCACATGTTCCCTGGTGACTTGGTCATTGTCCAAACTACAAATCTGATTTTGGCCAGTTTCAGGGACCAGAAAGCAGGAGTCAGTTACTGTTCCTTCCTCTCATCAGTAGCCTTGTCCTCCCATCCTGGTCTAGCATGGCATAATGAGCATGATAAATGTTTGTTGAGTATGGGCAAGCAATTACATTGTTAAGCAAGTGGCTTAACCCTAACACCCCCTGTACCTTGGTTAACTCTTCGCATCATTCCCCCCTTTTCTATAAAATTAGTAAATTCTTTTACTTATCATACAAGTTCTTTTGACCAACTCCTGTGAAAGGTATCTTTTGGTGCTTTACCATGTGCGTTTGATAGAGAGGTCAAAATCATTATGTGCTGTAACATCCTCCAATTCCAAACAAATAATCCAATGACAACAGAAAGCTAATACTAACTAATACTAGAAAAACAGCAGTGGGGTGACACAATGTATTTAGAATGCCAGTTGCACTGGGTGACCATCCGAAAAGTACATCACACCAGCAATGGCTTACATCTTGTCTTACCCTTAGCAAGGCTTTGCTTATTTCTTCCTTGTCATGATGAACAGTAATCGAAGTTTTCTTTCCGTTTTCTTGGATTCCTTTTAAAATGTTAATTAGGTCTTGGTGTTTCAACAGTTGCCTCACTAGTGTAAAGTCAATCCCGATGGGTGCAGGTGATAATGTGTGGTACATTGTGTAATTAGACTTTATCAACTGGTGGGATATGACTGGTGCTAAATATGTGAAGTCACATCCAATAATTCTAACAAAATTACAAATACAAATATTAGAATGAGTCTTAGCAGTTATGTTATCATTATCTATCCTTACAAAAGTATAAGCAGTTCTTAGGCATACGCAGCCTTGGCCAACATATACAAGTACAGTTTTCTGAGTAGTATCTGGATGGGCTTCAAAATGACAAATGCCTCGCTCCATGTCACGACATATGTCCTCAGCATCAATTGTGTTACTTCCCAGGCTTTCACACTTCTAGTTGGAAAGATTTCTGCCCAACCTGAAAAGCTATCCATTAATACCAACAAATATCTATACCCTGTTTTTCTTGGGAGTTCTGTAAAGTCAATCTGCCATCGCTGTCCTTGCCCATTGCCCCTCCCAGTTTGGCCCATCTCAAGCTTGGGAGTGTTTTTGGGATTAGTTTGGAGGCAAAGGTTACATGGTTGAGTCACCTGTTGTACTGTACTATACAAGTTTCTAGATACAATTTGCCTGGTTAGATATTTATATAAGGCATCTAGCCTCCAGTGCGGGTTTTTTTTTTTTTTTTTTGATGCTTGCTCCTGATTAGTGACCATAACAGAGAGGAGGGGGCAGTTATTCTTCCCTGTGTTGTGCTGGCCCACCCCTCCTTACTGAATATTCCTTCTGTGTCTGTGATTAATTTTTGGTCACCTTTGCTGTAATCTGGCTTACCTTCCAAGGAAATTTTCCCCTCAAGAATTAAAGCTCCTTCAATTGTTATCTCACCTTTTGTCACTTCTTTTGCCTCTCTGTCCACCAGCTCATTTCCCTCCTCCAACTCTGAGCTCACCTTCTGGTGTGCCTTGATGTGCATGATTGCTGCCTCCTCAGGTAGTTGGACCACTTCCAACAGTCTCACTATTTCTTGTGCATGTTTGATGTTTTCCCCTTGCGAGCTCAATAGTCCTCTTTCTTTCCAAATGGCTCCATGGGCATGTACGACCCCAAATGCATATTTTGAGTCTGTACAGATGTTTATATTCTTCCCTTTCGCTATTTCTAAGGGTCTAGTCAGTGCAATGAGCTCCACCTTTTGTGCAGAGGTGTTTATTGGCAAAGGTCCAGATCCTATTACCCCTCTGCAGGTGGTAACTAAATGCTGATTTATGCAGTTCCTGCCCCACCTTGCTTACCTAGATTACCAGACACCTGGCTGATTGGTGATGCGGTGATAACAGCATTATATATTATAGCCTTACTTCTGTACAAAGGTATGGAATCATCACTGTGGTGACAGACAGAGGTGAGTGTCATAGTTTGCAGTATTTGGTAGTAGCCCCTCTAACAGTTCTGGAGAAGACACTGGGACTCATAAATAAAACGCTGATGTTGCAGGGAATTTGAAAAACATCAAAAGGAATCCAAATAAATGTATGCAAATACAGATACACATGTATGTGTGTGCATAACTGTATGTGTGTGCATAACTGTATACCTCGTCCACACCAGCTGCCCCCTGGGACCAAGGGCTGCTTAGCCCTCTATGTTGACATGGGTACCTGTATGCACGTGCATACATGAAGAACTGACAGAGGGATGCATCCAGTTTGTTCTCTCTGTCCTTCCATTTGCTTACTGTGCTTTTCTGAGCCACCAGTGCACAGATACCTGCAAGAATACAGGCAGATTTTATTAAAACTTCATCTTAGGTTTAAACAATCTTTTAAAAGCCCTGCAGAACTTGTGTAAGTTTCAGTCCCCTGCCAGCCCACAGGCAGAGAGCAGGCAGGCAGATCTGCAGCAGGTATACTCTGCATGCAGATGTCTGCAAGCTGTAGCACAGCAGCTAGGCCTTCACTCCATTTCTCTGGATTTGCAGCATCCACATGTCCAGTGGAGCTGCTCATCTCCAAAAGGCTTACATAAGGTTCCATCTCCTGCTTCGTGATACAATCCACCCTTCCCTCTACAATCTTTAAACATTACCCATCAGCATCCCTATCCTGGATCCTAGGCAATCCAGGTACCGACAGACCCCCTCTTCTCCAGGGCACCAATCCAGCAGCTTGAAAGGCAAGAGCCTTTCCCTCCTGCAGCCACTGTTAGGCCTTGGATACATTTGTCTTGTGCAAGGCAGGAATGGGAGGCTGCATACGGAGTGGCTTCATTGAGGGAGGGCCCCCAGCAGCCCCTGCAAGACTTGACATGGTGCAGAGGTGTTGCTGGCCCCTCCTGGCTCTGGTCTCCTGCCACCTACACAAGCACCAACAGCAGCACAATGGGAGGGTTTCTCTGAAGTGGAGGTGGTGGCTCAGAACAGTGAAGCTCCCACACAAGCCTCCAGACCAGTGGGTTTGGAGGGCAAAGATAGGCTGCTCTTCTGGTGGGCATGGCAAAGCTCTCTGCAGGGAGCAACCCACACGTGAAACCTCATGGTCATTTACTGGCTGTCCTCATGACAAGCTGCTGATCTGCCAGCATCATGAATACACACCTCAGTCTGGAGCAAGAAAAGGCAACATTAATCAGGTGAAGGAGCTGCAGAGAGGCTGTAAGCCCTCCAAGACACCACCACCAGACCAGCAGCCACCAGCCCACCACTAGCAAGGCACCAACACCAGCCCCAGCATGGTGATTCAACATGACTGGTTGAGGTTTAACAGGCAGAGTGCCAGGTCATGCACTTGGGCCACAACAACCCCATGCAACACTCCAGGCTTGGGTAAGAGTGGCTGGAAAGCTGTTCAGTGGGAAAGGACCACAGGGTGCCAACTGACAGAGCTGAACATGAGCCAGCTTGTGCCCAGGCAGCCAAGGCCAACAGCATCCTGGCCTGTATCAGCACCAGTGTGGCCAGCCGGACCATGGCAGAGCCCTGTACTGTGCACTGTTCAGGCTGTAGCTCGGATACTGCATTCAGTTCTGGGCCCCTCACAGCAAGAAAGACATTGAGGTGCTGGAGTGGGTCCAGAGAAGGGCAACGGAGCTGGTGAAGGGCCTGGGACACAGGTGTGATGGGGAACGGCTGAGGGACCTACGGCACTTAGTCTTAAGAAGGCTCAGGGGGGACGTTGCTCTCCACAACTACCTGACAGGAGAATGGAGCCAGGAGGTAGTCTCCTCTCCCAAGTAACATGGGACAGGACAAGAGGAAACAGCATCAAGATACTCCAGAGCGGGTTTAGACTGGAGATTAGGAACAACTTCTTCACCAAAAGGGCAGTCAGGCATTGGAACAGGCTGCCCAGGGAAGTGGTGGAATTGCCAGCCTTGAAAGCATTCAAGTGTAAATGAGGCCCTTAGTGCCACCGTTTAGTGGGGGTGCTGGCAGTGCTGGGGGAACGCTCAGATCTGACGGTCTCAAAAGGCCTTTTCCAACTTGGTTGATTCCGTGATTCTGTGGTGGGTCAGCAGACAGGCCTTGAGCCCTCTGTCCGTATGTCCACCGCACAGACACCCTGCAGAGGCCCCTCCAGCCTGCCCCAGTGGCCGCTCACACTCCGCGCTCGCTTGCCTAGCCGGCGAGAGGCGGGGCAGGGTGGCGCTTCCGGGGCCGGGCGGGGCGGGGCGGAGTGGCCGCCCGGGGGCGCTGCCGCGGCGGCGGTGAGGGGTTGGGTTGGCTCGGCTCAGTGTCGCGGCCATGGCGGTGTTCGTGACGCGGCGGATCCCGGCCGAGGGGCTACGCGTACTGTCGCAGGCTGGCGGGTGAGCGCGGGTCTGGGTCCAAGTGCGGGTGGATCGGTTCCGCCCTCGGCCCCGTTCCGGGAGCTTGGTGACGGGCCGCTCTCTCACAGGTGCCGCGTTCAGCAGTGGGACTCGGAGGAGCCGGTGCCGCGGACCGAGCTGCTGGCGGGAGTGGCGGGGAAGCACGGGCTGCTCTGCCTGCTCTCCGACCATATCGACCGCGAGGTGCTGGAGGCCGCAGGTGGGTGCGGGCTGCGGGCTGCGGGACCGGAATGCCCCTCTCCCGTTCCTTTCCCCGTGCCCGTACCAGCGTTCTCTCGCCCTCCCGGGGCGACGCGGGGCAGCAGCGTGCTGTGAATGTCTTGCAGGTCCCGGCCTGAAAGTCATCAGCACCATGTCCGTGGGGTTTGACCACCTCGCCCTGGAGGAAATCAAGAAGCGGTAACTTTTCCCTGCGCTGTACCTCACCCTGCCCTCTGAGGGATGGGGTCCAGCCGGGGGAGGTGGTGGGGAAGCAGGGTGAAGCTCAGAGCTCATCCCCCTGGTCACACAGCAGGTAACACTGTGTATTGTTTGACACAGGCGTGGTGGGTGACTCTGACAGAGCATGGGGCTGGATAGGTGGATAGGGTTTGTGACCTGCACCTCCCTCTTGGTAGGGTATGGCTAGGGTCACCTCCAGCCCAGCTGGGGTTGGAAGAGCCTCTGGATGTCAGAGTATGGTTGGGATCTCACCCCAACTGCTGTTGAGATGATTCTTTGGAGGATGGGTTGAGAAGCCAAAAGGGCTGTCCTCTTGCATGTAGTACTGCAGATACATAGAAGAGGGAACTTCAGCAACTTGCCCAGAACATCAGCGACTTGCCTGGAAATTTTGAGGTAGAACCCCAAGGCTGGCAGCATTGCCCAGAGACTTTTGCTTGCCTTGCAGAGGGATCCGTGTGGGGTATACCCCTGATGTCCTGACTGATGCCACCGCAGAGCTGTCTGTAGCTTTACTTCTGTCTGCATGCCGCCGGCTGCCAGAAGCAGTGGAGCAGGTAAAGAAGTGAGTATCACCATCAGCCAGCTGGTGCAAGGGCTGGCACCAACCACCTTGCAGGCCAAGGTGGGAGTCCCCTGCAGTTCCATGGCTTTTCATAGACATGCTGCTCAGGGGCTGTAAGAGGGGCAGAGCTCCCCTCTGTATGCTAGGTAGAGGACCTGTGGGAAAGGGCACCCAAAGCCACTGCAGACCCCTCTAGGAGGGCACGCACGGAAGGTCTGTCCAGAGCTCCCTGAATGGCAGTTGCTCCAGGGCTGGGGATAGCAGTGCCTAATTTAAATCAGTCCCAAGGCAGCTGCTTCTGCAGCGTACCCAAGGAGACCTGCAGGAGACCACCAAGGTCCCTTGAAGCAGGAACCTCAGAAGCTGGCTGTAAGATCATCTGGCTGTGTCAGAGGGACTGGCCACCCCCAGCATTGTACTCTAGTGTACCTGCCCAAATGCTGGACTGGGCTATGAGCAGGCTCTCTCTTGCTGCCATCTGACATCTCTTTCTGCCTCACTTTGTCTGTTAGTGGTGGCTGGACAACATGGAAGCCCTTGTGGATGTGTGGTTATGGTCTGTCTGATAGTACGGTGGGCATCATAGGTCTGGGGAGAATAGGTAAGTCCAGGTCATGCACAAGGTTTGTATGTCTCCAGCGATGGCAAGGTGGTTCTGGAGGTGTTCAGCCAAGGTGATGTCCCTGTTGCTCACCTCTTTTAAAGTCCATGACAGCAACAAGGAGAGCTGTCAAGATCTCTGAGCAGTGATCTTGACTCATCAGGCCTAAACCTTGAAAGTTTAAAGCGTTCAAACGCATCCAGTACATGTAAATGGTAGAGCAAACTGGATGTCATCCTGTCGATATTCAGGTAAACAAAAGCCCTGACAAAGTCCAAGGTGACATTTTTGTCATCCATTCAGTTGTGGACTTTGTCAGATGGCTGTTTATTTCCTCACTTTCCAGTTTGCTCCCTAGGGTGTCTTCAGGTTTAACATCCCATTGCTCCAATTCCAGTTTCGCTATGGGAGTTCAGTCCTGCTCACTTCAGAAGCAGCAGACTTGCACCCCATGCTTGCCATGCTCCAGGCTGGGAAGCAGCCTGGCAGGAGGAATCCCACCACAATGACCCTTCAGCGAGCAATGAGCTCTCTACTCTTAAGCGTGAGCTCGCTGAAGGATGGATTGCCTGGAGAGTACTGACAGACCCTTGCAACCCAGCACGGGTCTCTGTGCAGCATGCGTCGTGCAGGCACAGCGGCTAAACAATCCTCTCTTTTCCTTCTAGGACAGGCAGTTGCCCGCCGCCTAAAGCCATTTGGGGTCAAGAAGTTTTTGTACACAGGCAGTGGCCCAAAACCAGAGAGTGATATGGAGTTTGAAGCTGAGTTTGGTAAGCAAGGCTCCAGGAGCAGCGGCAGCATCTGTTTCGTGGCAGCACAAAGAACTATTTGGGCTCACTGGGGAGTTGTCACTCCCTGGGAGTGGTCCCGCAGAGAAGGGAGGTTCCAGGTGGTTTTCTCGGTGTAGCTGGCATGAACTACGGTGGGGGAAGCAAAGGAAGGAACAGGAATCCCAAACGCTTCTCATGCAGTGTTACTGGATGGCAGGGAGAGTGACCTGCCTTCTTTGAGTCAGGTGATTCCAGCCAGTAAGCTGCACATAGCTGGGCTCCAACTGACAGCCAACCATTGTTGTGGGCTGTGGTGGTTTTTTCCTGTGTCCATCCATTTATGATTTTCAGTTGGTTTTATTTGTGCAAGGAAGTGGAATGTAACAGGGAAGGGAAAGTGGCAGCTTTGCCTTTGAGGAGGGGATGGATCTTTGGCAGGACTTCTGCTGCCCCTTGCACTTTCCTCTCACCTCCAGGAGTGAAAGTGACCCTGCCAGTGGCAGGGGGATGGAACTAAATGATCTTTTAAGGCCCCTTCTAACCCAAACCATTCTTTCATGATTCTACAATGATTCTATGAAGTCATCTGTAGGTAACACATAGAGAGATTTAATGCTGGCATAAGCTGGTGTTGCCATATGTTGCTGCCTAAACGTGAAGTATGTACCACAGCCTCCTTTAGGCCAGATGGCTGAAGCATTGCTAGATTCCCCTTTGGCTTGGTTTTAATTCAAAAGTGAAATGAAACATTGCAGTAGTATCTGTAGGGATGTGTATGATTTTTGTTGGGTGTTTGATGGCCCATGTTTCTCCCCATTTGTTGAGAGGGGTCTCTCGAGAGCAGCACTCATTTGCAGGTGAACTTTTCGAATAAAGAAGGTTACTGAGGTCTGTTGGTGAGATACCCCAGGCCAAACTGTGACCTATTTTTCTCCACTCAGTCCCACTCACAAGGCTGGCTGAAGAATCAGACTTCATTGTGGTGACATGTGCTTTGACTCCAGCCACCCAAGGAATGTGCAACAAGGACTTCTTCACCAGAATGAAGAAGACCTCTGTGTTCGTCAACACAAGCAGGTAATCACAACCCAGTCTTCTGCAGAGGGCGGGGGGGGTTGGGGGTTGACCATCACCCTCTGACGATTACAGCTGCATGGGCAATCTGGTAGGATGGGATGTGCTTGCACTGCAGGTCCAGGCAGTCTGTACAACCTTCATAGCCCAAGGTGTCTTGGGACCAAGGCAAAGGCAGGATAAGTTATTCCATCACACAGATGCCCCAGACTTGCCCTGTGGTTGGGCACTCAGCTCCTCTCCCACTGCTGAGCAGCCTGGACCAGAAGAAATAGCGGCTCATTGTGCTGTGAGGTTCAGGCAGATCCAGAGAGAGTGTGAAATCTCAGGCAGAGGGGATCCAGATGCCTCTACTGAGGCTGTCCCACATGGGCTGTGTCCTGGCCATGTGCCCCTCAGAGCCCGTGGGACTCCTCAGCAGCATGGGGTCTCTGTGTTTGCCAGGGGGGCTGTGGTGAACCAGGAGGATCTGTACAACGCACTGGCCCATGGCCAGATCGCAGCAGCTGGCCTGGACGTCACAACACCGGAGCCACTGCCCACTGATCACCCCCTGCTTTCCCTCAAGAACTGTGGTGAGTGGCTGGGCCCCCATTCTGTTCTGACAGCTTGCGCTTTGAGTGCCTTGTGTGCCCATAGCTGGGGACCTGTTAGCTGGAGTGACAGGGATTCCCTGCCCCTGTTAGCCTGCCAGTGTGACCAAGCACTGAAATGTGAAAGGACAGGAAGGTCAAGTGTATCTAAGCAAACTGTAGGTAGGCACTGCACAATGCAGAGAGCTGGTAGGGTGAAAGACCTCATCAACATGATGTAAAACAAATGTGGGAGGTATTTTGATTCTTCAGAAAGTAGTTGAGGTCGGCTCATTTTTTAACACCTTCCTGATGGATCTCCATTTGATCATTAAAGGCATGGGGAGAAATTCATGGAAGAGTCTGATACCAGTGGGTGCCTGAATGAGAAACTGAATCCCTGCTCATGCCCTGTGGTATATATATATATATATATATATATGTAGGACATAGGTAGATACATAATACATACTGAGTAGCTAGAGAAGATATATATAATAATTGCATATATAAAAATGTATAATATATCATTATATACCTAGAATATATGATGTGTATAATATATAGATAATACATATTTGTATTCTAGCATATATTCTGTTAGAAACATTTCCCATGTGGCTAAAAATCTGGGTGCTGAGTCTGCCTAGAAGAATTTTGGCCTTGGGAGTGCTGCAGCCACTGTAGAACTCTCCAGCTAGCTCATCCACTGTGAGCCTAGGGTGCCAGGGGCAGGTTCAGCATACATGCTCAAAAGCACAGTTCGTTTAAGTGCTGAAGTGCTGACCTTGTCCTGACATCCACATTCCCCATCAGATGTCAGCAAATAAAACAGCCCCGAGCTGAAGAGGCCAGCAGGTGTTCATGCTATGGGATGAGCAGAGGTTCCTTTGCAGATCTAGCTGTATCCCCTGGACAAACTAGGGTAACTTTGGTAAAGTGGAGCCCAGTGAGCTCAGGCAGCCTGTTTTCTATATGGTGACAAGTGTCAGGCCAGTAGGAAGATGTTGGACTAGTGCATGTATTTTCCAGAGGAGATTGGGTTGGATGAAGCAGGCTGGTTAGGAAGGTGCTTGCTCAGCTGTTCTTGCGCTTCAGTATTGTCAGGCTGCTGGGCTGGAAGTGGGAGTGCCTGCCATTAGGGGCAGTAGCTGATCACTGTTAGTTTCACCAGTGCTTTCCTGAAAGCTTGCTGAGAGCTGCTATGTGGGGCACAATGATGTTTTAGTGCAAGACATTAGCATCTCTCAGAGTTTACCTGGGATCCTCATTGTAGCAGACTGAAGGGACTGTGCAGGGTGGCATCTTCCATGGCCTCACTGCACACCAGTGCAGCTTCATCCTCAGAGGCACCACAGGCTCACAAGCAGCGTGGGATGAGTTAGGGACAGCTCTGGTGTGTAGTCACTGCCTCCCCTCATGTGGCCTTCAGTGCGTAACTTGGCCCAATCCTTGTAAAATGGGGCGAGGAGCTTTGCTGCTTCAGATAGGGAATGTGTAGGCCAGGCTAGGTACTCAGTGGGACTGACTCAGACACAAGCCAGTAAAGCTCACTTGTATCCCTTGAGGCAGAAAATACATAAAACAGAAATGCAACACAGAGAAGACACGGCTTTCTAGTTGAAAAGTGAATGTATGCAGTTGTCTGCAGCCCCATTGCTCGTGCAGTGGCAGGGTGCCTGTTCCTGCCTGAATGCTCAGCTTTGCTGGGGTGACCAGCCTTCCTAAGAGCTGATGGCACAAGCTGGGCCAGAGTAGCCTCCTCTCATGTGGTTGAGTGCTTTGGCTGCTCAAGCTGCACCTGAAGCAGGAGATATGGTGCATGAGCCTTCATTTATGTAGGCAAAATACCAGAGTGGCTGTGCAGGCCGCAGCAGTATGTCCTCTCTCCAGGAAGGAGGTTTATGGAGCAGGAAATGTCTGTTTCAAAATGAAACCATAGAGACATCCATGAAAATTTGGAACTGCCAGTGGCTGAGTCTGTTTCGGAAGTACAAGATCATAGCTGTGGCATTATGGTTTGGGGTTTTTGGGGTTTTTTTTAAGACTTTTTTTTACGTGCTTGCTTTGATTCCCATAGTAGACAGGAAAAAGACTTGACATTGCTTTCACAGCAAACAAGGAGCCCAGACTGTTCTCAGCTTGGGGAGAAAGGACCTATGTGGCCCCACAGTCCTTGAGAGAGCCTTTTATCCCCAGACAGCAGCATGTCAGGTGTTCAGGCTTCTGCATTGCCTGTAGTTGCTGTCTGTTACGAAACAAGCAGAGATGCAGAGGTTTACTTACCTTTGGCAAGTACTCTTCACTATTGTAATAATTTACTACTAAAACAACTTTGGCTCATTCCTTTGCATTGCATAAGAGGAGCCTTTCCACACAGGTGGATGGAAATCCCAGCCCTGACTATGCTACAGCGTACCAGCTCTGTTGCAAGGGCCATTTGCCTCTATGTGTGCCTTTCCAGTACACCCATGGGTCTGTGAACCATAATGTTTCACAGTAGTCTTCAGTTTCTTGCTGCAATGTGTGTTGGTTCATGCCTGTCAGTGAGCTGATCCTCCTTAAAGCCATATGGTAATCACACAATAATGTGTACATTTCACTGCATTTTTGTCTGCCACAGGGATAGTAGGAGGACCCGCTCTTGGCTGACTGTCTTTGGCCTGGGTGACTTAAAAAAGCCCAGTTAGCCATTTGTTTCTTGTTCCATGTCTGCTGCCAGCTCCTGGTGGTGGTGGACCCAGGTTGCCCACATCCCAGGAAGACCCTGAAAGAGGCTGTAAGAGGTCAGCAAAGGTAAGGAACAAGCAAGTAACCTTTCCTGTCCCCCCGCAGTGATTCTGCCACACATTGGGAGTGCCACATACGCCACAAGGAGCACCATGGCAGTACTGGCAGCCAACAACCTCCTGGCTGGGCTGCGAGGGGAGGCCATGCCCCACGAGCTGCTGCTGTGATGACCAGAGTCCCCATCCTGGAGGACAGCAGGACTTGGTGTTACCGTCCCCTGGAGAAGTCTTGGAGACCAGTCTTGTGCCTCCTTGCCTCTGCAGCAGCATGCCAGCAGTGCCTGTGGTGAGGGAGCTGCACCATAGCCATTAAAGAGAAGCAATGAGTGTGTCGTGCTTATTTTCTTTGAGAACAGGGTGCACATGGCATAGCACACAGCTCTGCAGGGGGCTGCAAGTCCCCTGGTCATGTTGCTGCTACACTCAGCAGGCTATGGATAGTGTTAAGTCCCATTCAGAAAACACTTGAAGTGTTGGGGTTTGAATGTTAGCCAGCATGTGTCATATGTAAGAGGGCTGCTGCAGCAGCACCTGTCCTCGGAAGCCTGGCTCCTGGGGTCACAGTGAGAGGCCATGCAGTTCCATACTGGAGCTCCCAGCCTCATAGTGAGGGAGGGAGGAGAGGTAATTGCTCAATTGGCCCAGGCTGACTGCTGCCAAGAGAGCTGCTGCCAAGCACATGTTCAGGGGGCTTGCTGAATCAGCGCTAAGGTGTGATATTTCCATTTGTCAGATGTCAAAAGCAGAAAGGCCTGTATGGCTGCCCTGGCATTTTCAGGTCTGCTTTTGTCTCTAACTAATTCTTGGCACAGCTCTGAAGTGAATTGCAAACTGGAATACACACTGGGAGGTTCTGCATCCTCCTGTGTGTTCTGGTTTCAACTCATCTTCTCAGTTTAGTTTGTTTTTCCCCAGATATGCAATGACACAGGTTAGTGCAGGGGAAAGCCTGAGCAGGTGCCAAGCCTCTAGCTGCCAGGAGAGGCCTGGGTGAGCACATTTCAGGGGCTTTGAGGGGTCCATCTCTCATCTAGTACTGTCCCATAAACGGGAGTTGGAACCCATCTCTCTGTGTCAGTCCTCCACAGCGAGTTTCTGCTCCAGCTGATGACACAACTGGCTTCCAGGTGTGTTCCTTGGATTGCTTTATGCTGCTTACCTGTTTGAGGGCTGCATGTCCCAGTGACATTGTTTTCTTAAGGAAAAAAGAAAGGTGGCTGCAACATTGCATTGCAGTTGCAAGAGGACTTTAACACGTGTAAAGCTTGTTAGAAATCCTGCTTCGAATGGGTACATGTAGAGTGTGATCTCCAAGCAATTTCCTGCTGCAAGGGTGGAAAGGGTCAAGGACACTTTCCAGTTTTGTGGGGGCATGCCCGTAAGCCACACGCAGCAGGATATTGCACAGGGAGTGCACAGCCCTACAGCATCCAGCCATGCTCTTGAGGACAAGAGCAACTCATCCCTTACTTTCTTCAGCAGAGGGGTTGGCTGTGTGCTTGCATTTTTCTTTCCAAGAATAGAGTGAGTAAGCCCCTTTCCCAGTGTTACCCTGCTACCTCTGGGAGCTTGCCTGAACGGGACAGCTTTCCTCACAGTCCCCTGCAGCAGTCTTTCCCAGTCTGCTGCAAGCAAGGCCAGGTCAGGCATCTCTCCTCAGATGGGATCTGAGCCCTTTGGGGTCCATGGGAAATGTTCTTTGGTTAGGAGGCAGGGTCACAGGTTCATGGTATAGACCAGAAATTTTCCCATCCTGTACGGCCAGCACTCGGGGAGTAGTTGTTAAAAGGTTACTACACAGCAAAGGAAAACACCCAACTGGGAGTAAAAGGACAGGATTTGATGTCTAGGAATGCTGCATTTTGAATTCAACAGCATTAAACAAGCACGTTGCTGTTACTTCACTGGAGATCTAGCAGAAACTTTTTCTGTAGCTAGTCTTGCAGCAACAGCATTGCCAGAGCTGGACACATCCGCAAGTTGTTAATTTGTGTTCTCAATTTATGAACAAATGTATAATGAGGAAGCCAATTCAATTTAATTTCTTTCTGTGTTCTACCTCTGCAGGGCTGTGGGGAAAGCCTTGGTGAGAGCAGTGTGCTAGAGCTGGTGGGGGATGAGACTGGGGTCCAGATGGCCCATCACTGCCCAGTGGTGGCAAGGCTGCTTAGAGGTGCAGGGTGGTCTTGCCATGGTCCCATCCCCTTGTGCCCTCCTGGCACCTACTACAACGAGGCAGATGGATCACCCTGCCTGCTGACTGCAGGATCTGTTCACACACCTGCCGGTCATGGCTGCATGGTGCCGTCTGCCCTGGCCAGCCCCTGCTGCATGGTGTGGAGATGGCTCTCACCAGTGTTAAACTAGCCTCCTCCCAACCCCATGTGCTCCCAGCCACTGTGCTGTGGAAAGTGGTGAAAAGCAGGCCTGGACTTGGGTTCCTTGTGCGCTGTGGCTCTCCACTGGCCATCCTTCTCTCCATGCCTTGTCACTCTTCTCCCCAGGTTTCAGCATTCAGAGCAGCATATGGAGCAAAGGACAGCCTCATTCCCAAGGCTGTGGGAGGTGTGGAGCAGAGGAGGAAGCAAGTAAACATGTCAGTTTGCTTGACCCCAGGGGAATCTGTCCCACAGACACAGAACACAAAGCATGCCCAGTGTATTCCGCCAGGGCAGGTGCTGAGGCTGCTGAGCAGTTACAGGCTTGGACAGCAAGGGAGCACCTGCACCAACCAGCTGGCCACTACCCCTGACAGCATACTATGTTTCCAAAGACAGGACTGCAGCAGCTCCATTGGCCTCATGGGCACAGGAGCCCACCATGTGCTCCACAGCACACCACCTAAACACAACTCAGGAGCTTGTGGTTTTGGAGGAGCCATCTTCAGCTGGGATTAAGCACAGCTAAGAGACAGTGTTATGGTTTAACTTCAGCCAAGTACCACACAGCCACTCACTCCCTCACTTACCCCCTGCCCTTGTGGAATGGGGAGGATAATCAGAGAAAAGGTAAAAACCGTGGGTTAAGATAAGAACAGTTTAATAGTTAAAATAAAATACAATTACTACTAATAATGAAAACAGAGATAGCAAAAAGAGAACTCAAAAAAAAAACCACCGAACAACCCAGCCATCCCACTCCTGGAAGGCAACCATTGCCCAGTGCAGCTTCACTTCTCCCAGCACATCAGGCACAAGGCAAGTAGTGCACACCAGGCAGGCATGACACCAAAGGTGCTCAAGCCTGGAGGTAGCAATGCAGCCACATGGACAGAGAACAGCCTCTGGAAGACAGCCCAAGACAGTAACCAGCCGTAACATGCCTCAGCTGCTTAATTCACTGCTTGTTAGTGTACAGCACAGGAAGGTTTCTGGCAAGAGGAAAAAGGCTGCATCTCTTGAGAGCAGCAGTGCACTGTTGTCTCCAGTTCTCATCATATATAAAAACTGAGCAGGGTCCTGCATAATAATCCAGAACATTACTTAAGAGGTGAGAGGGGAAGGCAGCAGCTGGCAGCAGTGTAAGCCTGGTCCAGGGAGGAAGCTGGAAGACAGGGAGAAAAGCCTGTGCTTGGGAATTAAAGGTCATCTAGTACACTCAACTTCTGTCTCTGTGCCATTGCAAGTGTTCTTCATACTGAATGCTCTACTTGAATTTCTCTTGATGTTAAGTGAACCATACTCTGATAGCAATAATAGCTATTGGAAGATGTTTCTTAATTATAGATGCTGACTAGTTAAAGGAGGACCTTTGTTTCATGCCTCAGAGAGTATCTGGCGTGTTTATCAATATGTTTTGATTCACAAGCCTTGCTTGAGTACTGCCCATCAGAAGCAGAGTGTTTGGGAAGTTTCTAGTAAGACCTCCGCTGACCAAGGAAACATTGATAGCCATGGTAGATAGGAAGGGAATGGGCTCCTGAGCATCTCAACTGGCTGGAAATTTCCAAGTGACTTAACAGAAGGACTTACTTTGATGTGAAAACCTTGGCTGTATTACATGGATGTAAGTCCATCAAGTTAGTTTGCTGGTCTGCATGATTTTTTGAGGTTTGACCCTAAAGATCCTGGTATTGGTAAAGTTACTGTAATGCTGAAGGATGTTAACTAAATATTTGAGAGATTATTGAGACCCCTAATAATGTGAGAAATAGTTAAGTGTAAATGGACTGGTACCTGAGCACTTGTATTAGATTCCTGAGCACATTAAGAAATAGACACAAGCTTGTAAATAAGGCTGCTGTAGTGACTGAAGCACATTTCAGGTGTCACATCTTCGAATTTCTTCGAGAAGGGAACCTTCTGCAGCTATCATTTTGCTCTGCCACACAGAGAAATCATCAGTATGCCCTTAGCAAAAAGGTCTTGCTTTCTAAAAGTACTTACAACTGTAAATGATAAAATGATAACCTTATCTTTCTGCCCCAGCTTCAATGAACCTGTAGTTTTTTGGGTGAGTCTTGAGTGTCAGAGTTGAGCCTAATGACAGCACAGCACAGGTAAGCCTTGCTGCATCTCTGTCCAAAGGCAAACACCTCTTAACAGGATTTCTTGCTCAGCAAGTTACGGACATAACCCATACCAGCAATCCCTAGCCAAAACTTTATGCCACCAACTAAATCGCTAGCCAGTGTGGTGAGCAAGCAGCAGCATCTCAGTAGATGCACTGAGCTTCTTGACCAGTGTCAACATGTTCCCATGGGAATTCAGAGAGCAGCAACCATAGTGGATTATGGATTTTACAGATGTCATGTAGATATTAACATTATTTCAGAAACAACCATAATAATAATCTCTTAAAGTATATTCTACCAGGAACAAAATTGTTAATGAGTAAAGTACAGGCTTTCATGATTACTTTTTGCTAAGAACAAGTATTTCTTTACAGCCTTGCATAAAGAGCAATAATCACTTTGCAGGTGCCTTTTGCATGTCCTGTTTCGGTGATTATTTGGCTGATGCAAACAAGGAGACATGCACCACTTAACCTGCTTTAAGGGAAACAACATCTCACACCAGCAGTGATTTCTTCATTCACAGCATGCTCACAGCAGCAGGAAGAGCCCAGAACACAGCAAGGAAGAGGCATGGGAACACAGACCCTCTGGACAGGTAGCCAGTGTCTGTGGAGCTGAGTACCTTGCTTGCTTTTTTCAGCTGCTTACAGGGGTCAGCCCACACTGTGTAACACATACGCAGTGAAAGGTGGTAAAAATGCCACAGAAGTGGCCCTTGAAGAACCTACTGCTGTTTAAACAATCATGGGCTTTCTGAATTCTTGTTGTGGTTTGGTAGTGTTTTACATGGTTGAATTAGGAGTCAGAGATGCTTGTGGACTGACCTAGTGAGGCTGCAGTACCCTGCTGAAGTCACCAATGTGTAACAGCCATCTGCAGGTACAACTAGCAGAGGACAGAACATGAAGCCTCGCCTGATGCAAGTTTTCCAAAAGGAAACTGCCACAGCCCTTCCAAGAGTACATTTTCTGGCAAGAACAGCAAGTTCGACAGTGTAAGTTGAACACTGCGCTTCAGCTAAGCATGCACTCCTACAAACGCAGGGTTACACAGATGTAGTATTGATTTATGATTTCTACCAACTGACACGTTAATTCAGTCATTCCTTTTTACAGGAAGCTCCAGACTGAACTTCACTTATTATTAAGAAAAATTAAGAGTGGAATACAGCTTTTAAACTACAGACTGTTGGTTTTATGCCTTTTCAAAATCTATTTAATGACTCTGATGTCTATTCAAGACATGTCATGAAATTTAGTCTTGTCAGCACTAATACATTTTATTATGCAAGTCACCAAGCCAGTCTTTGTTAGTTGCCATGAGCTGCAGACACGGGAGGTCACTGATGGGCATTCAGATGTTATAATCAAAATTAATTGCACCATTATCAGCCACTGACCCTGCCAGCACAAGCACATG
Source organism: Neopsephotus bourkii (assembly GCF_033783945.1). Classification (NCBI taxonomy): domain Eukaryota; kingdom Metazoa; phylum Chordata; class Aves; order Psittaciformes; family Psittacidae; genus Neopsephotus; species Neopsephotus bourkii. Next base: position 213,793 of record NW_026901617.1, read on the forward strand.
TGTCGGTGAGACAGCTGAAAAAAAGGTCAATAATTTCCATGCACAACTAAGGATGCTCCCAGAATCCCAAGGCTTTACAGCCTTTGTCTTATGGGGGATATGCAGGCAATGCACCCCTTCCCATCCAGGTTGTGGCAGAAATCCCTGTAAGTAGGTCAGCCAGCTGCAGGGCATCTCAAATGATCTGCAGGAAACATCTTTAATATCACCTCCAGAGCAGAGAGCTAGCCAGAATACAGCCCATCGCACTGAGGCAGTGGGTCCATAAGACATCATCACTCTGAGCCTGATCAAAACCACTACAGTCAAGTACAGCCACACTCTGGCTATAAGCTGAAGTGTTGATGGGACAACACAGTCCTTTGAGATTTTATACTGGCTCAAGTATGAAACCACTTCTAGTTGATCAAATACTACACATCCTCTTAAAATCGGCAAAGCCTCAGCATGAAGCAGGATGCCAGCCATGGGCAGCACTACATGCTTGACCTCATCTCACAAAAAATGCGTTATGTGTGTGCCTACATTTCAATAGGATTATTTTGCACTGTCAAGTGATCTAGTAACACAAAGAGTCCAGTCAGCTAACACACAAGCATTACTTGTTTAGTCAATACATTATATGCCTTGGGCAAAGACCTCAGGATAACACATAAACAAGTAAATCAGACACAGCAGCACAAAAATGCAGGGTTTATTTTCAGATGCTTCATAATACTAACATACGGACATCTTCACATGAGATGTCACTGTAGCATTTGCAAAGTTAAATTTTGAACAAAAGTCAGGGTGATAAATTCTGACAAAGCTACTAGCTACTAGGCTTTGAGATGAGAGACTCTCGTTTTACTGTAGAGGACAGTTAAGTGGAGATAACCATTCTGAGGTATTGCTTCATACTGGAAGTCTAAGATAGCAGCAAGCCAGCCACAGGCTCCCAGGTTTGCAGTGTGCTCCTCCAGATGCACTAGATGTCAATGAATAATGAAATTTAAAATTGCTACTTCCAAAAAATGCTCTAAGTTGAATCTTTTCTTAAAGAAAGAAGTCCTCCTGCACAAGTTCTGGTATTCTGAAATATCATTTTTACAAAAACAGATCAAAAGCATGGTTAAGTATATTTATCTGCTCATATTAGTTCTTAATTACTCTAATCTCGTTACTCAGATAGATGCTTTATTGTGATGTGTAAGAATTCAAGGAATTCAGATGTGCTATAGGACCAGACAGAAAATATAAAAACCCCCTATTTTTAAAACAAAACACTATAAATGCAAGGGAGTTGAAACGATGTCAGGACATTACTAATAAGGCTACACGAGAAAATACTGAAGTACAAAATACTGCAGTTTATTAATGTTTCAGTGAGATTGCTTAGTATAGCTCAATGCTGTTAGTCCCCTGATACCAAAATTATTATAAATTAAAATACGGCACATCCTAATGCTTTAAAAAAATGCAGCACATTTCCTTAATGCTTATAAAATCAAGAGCCAGAAATATGACCATTAAATAAATCCTATGACAACATATTAATATTTTAAACAAATTAATCCAGTCATTCACTGTTCCTGTTTAACTTGGATGCTCAAGGTACAAATGACACTTTGACAGACATCTGGCAATTTTCTTAAACATGAAGCAGTGTAATTAGAGATGAAGACACACTTCCCTATTAGTGGACTACTGTTTCACATAAAGCCAGGTACAGAAAGATTTCTATATTTCCTTTGGTTTGTGACAGTTTAGTGACTGTTTGGTTTCTGTGCTTCAACAGTTTTGATATCATACTGTTAAATGACCTACAGAACTGTGGATTAGGACTTTATTTTCAGTTTATCTAAATATAAATCTGAGATGTTTAAGAAAGCTAACTATTAGGTAGCACAAATTCCATAAAACTGCTGAATATCATCACAGAGGATACATTTGCTACACGGAATAATAAAAGAGCAGAAGATTTGCCATTCTTTTTTTAATATTAATGGAAAGCTGTTGCTCTGTGACTTAGACACTAGGAAATGTAAATCCTGTCTCTCCTGAGCAGAAAAGACATGCTGTAGCTCTGACCCAGCTCCTATAAGGCAGGGCAGTATTTATCAGCAGAAATGCCCAAAAATTTTATTTACAAATCTAATATGCTGAATGCCTGTAGTTAGTTCATGTGTATCTTTAATTAAAAAAAAAAAAACAAAAACAACAAACCACTGCAGACAGTGTTAGTTACAATAGCATGAAAGAAAAGGAAATTAAAGCAAGATTTACACAACTCACTTGATGAATAATGATCACTGAATTTCTGCTATACAAAGTGTACAGTGCTATTTTTTTAAATTAATTTTTTTTTTATAAATGTATGTGGAAAAGTACATTTTTGACACTGCTTTAACAGGAAGGACTAGATTTGACAACTACATTTTATAAAGACATAGATAAATACGGCAGATGAGGATTATCCCTGACTAGTTTGACCTGAAGAACAATCCACATTTGTGAAGAAAAGTAAGTAAGTGTACAGAGGAGGAAATTAAAGCCTAAAGATACGAGTGTCAGAAAAAAAACAGTATGTTTCTGCAATAACAGGGATCAGATTGACAGCATCTGGAAACAGCAAGAGACTATCTTACGCAGTAAAAAAGCCATCACAAATTATCTCTCTCCTTGAAAATAACAAAGCAGACAAAGGCAAGCTCTTTTCAGACTTCCGTGTATATAGAATTTTAACATAGGAGATACAAATTGGTTAAAATACTGCTAAGAATAGCACGAACAAGAAACAGTACTTCACTTACCACTTACAAGTTTCTACAGAAAAAAATCAAACATCCAGATCTTGCTGTATTCAAATCATATACACATCTGGCAGTCCAAAAGTTACTTGTCTTGGATTTAATTTAAGCACCTTCATTACACAGTGTCCTTTACTACAAAACAGCCAAACATACATTCATGACCCTAAAACTATTCTTATAATTAGCATATTTTAAAGCATTATGTCAGACAGGTGCATCCAAAGTTTTCTCTTTTCAAGATACATGGTCTGCATCAGTTACAGTAAACAGTGCTTGCATTACTGTCCACACATAATGCAACAACTTGGTTTACAGGTCATTTATTTAAATGCTTGAAATTTTACAAAATACTTTGGGGGGGGGGGGAGAATTAAAAAAAAGAAGAAAGAGGAAATTTGCACTTAGTTTCTCATTCTTGAAACATGCTACTTCTTGAGATTAACTATGCTCTCACTCCTCTGCCCTGCAAAGGAACTGCTGAGCTTTATTGATTTTATCCCCATCAGCCCAAGGCCTGAATGTACATCACTGTAATCACACACCTATAGTGTGACTTCTGATGATCCTCAAGTTCTCTGCTTACAGCTGTTTAAGCCTCACAACATCCCTGTGAGGTAGGTACAGTAATATCCCCAATTTATAGAACCAAGACTTTTGTGTGTGTGGCACAATCCTATGTTGTGTTCACTGACTGACCAGAGCAGCTTTTAAGCCTGCAGCCTTCAAGAAAACAGTGTTCATGTTCAGGTACTTCAGGGAGCTAGATGTCTGCACTGGCATGCTCCTTCAGGCCTGGAGTGGATAAGGTTAAAGCAAAGTGCTAGGCAGATTGCTGCTCTGCCACCTCAGGCAGGTTGTCTTGGAGTGTTTGTACAGGTGACTGGACTGGCTGAACCGCTTGCCACATTTGAGGCAGGCATAAGGCTTTTCTCCCGTATGCACACGGATGTGTTTCTTGCAGTCTGTCAAGGTCAAAAACGTCTTGCAGCAGATCTTGCATGCATACTTGCGTGCACCTTCTACAACCAAGACGTTGTGCTCCGATAAGGCCTTCTTGCATTTTGAAAGGACATCTGCAGACGCCCGTGTCAGCTGTGGCGGACCAGGTTGCGATGGATGCCCGTTTTCAAAAGAAGTGGTCCCATTCATGATCAGCTGGGAACTGGATGAGTTATCTTGCATCTGGGAGCTCCTGACAGAAGTCACCACAGGCATTTTAGGGGCTATGCGTCGGTAACCAGGAAAGCTGTTAGCTCCACCTCTTACTGAGCCCATCATTGCCCTCGACAGGGAGTGCAAGCCTAAGCCCGACCGTGGAAAATCCATGCCAAACTGTTCTGCTGCACGGTACCCAGAAGTCTGTACGCAGGGGAGACCCATCACATCCTGCATTGGTCTAACAAAATGAGAATCTGCAGGCTCGCTAAATGGATTCTCGACATGAGAAACAGTGGCAGATGAATGGCCAACACCAGGCCCTGACTCTGGACTTATTAGGTAAGGGGCATCACTGTCCATTCTGCAGTCACTGGTGGTATTTGGAATATTGTCATCGCTGTTTTGATTGGCACTGAAGCCACCACTTCTACTTTTATTTAGAAAATTTGAGATACTGAAGGTAGACTTGTGTTCCAGGTTATTTGATACCTCCATGATATGGATGTCTCCCACCCTATCAGTAGTGGATTGTGGGTCAGAAAAGCTACGATCACTGCTCTCAGGACTCAGTTCTATCTTCTCTGCACTTACTACTCCTCCTTCCACTTCAACAGACTCGCTCCCCTCCGCTTGGGAAGTGACATCGCTCACCTCATCTTGAGGCTCTGGGGAACTCAAGGGCTCAGACTTCACCACCACCCTCATGTGCTCTTTTTCATTCATGCTGACCTCTGGATTCTCACATGGGAAGTTGTTCTTCTCAGAAGCAGCCTCCTGGTCAAAGCTGGTTTCCACTTGTGTTGTCTGGGATGCCATAGACATCTGTGAAATGTTTCCTCCGCTGTTGTCAGACTGGCTGGGCACTTGAGCATCTTCCTGAGTACTGAAAGACTGATCAAACAAAATAGTATTATCCTCCTGGTTATCAGCAACAGCATCAGCCTTAGAGTTGTCCACAATCTTCAGTGAATCCGGTGAGAAGAAGTCTTCCCGTGAATGAACTACTGACTGCCCACTCTCTGTAGTCACATCAGAAACAGACTCATCCATGGTAGGTCTAATGCGCTGCCTGGCCCGATCTTCAGAAGACTGTTTACGTTTGTGGAGACGACGGATAGGGAAAGTAGTGCGCTGTTCAATGTTACTTCTCATAGAGGAGCTCATAGTATTTGGTTGTTCCTCTGTGCTCTGAGTAGAATTTAAGGCAGAGCTCACAATGCTCAGTCCAAGCTGCTGCAGCATGAAAGACCTCTGCATGCGTGCATTTTGCTCTTGAACTCTATCACTTGGTGGAGACATCGGCAGTGTCCTGGTAGTAAGGTAGTGCTTGCATGCTTTAACAACAGAATTCAAATGTAAGTGAGAAGCTGCCAGCAAGACATCCATAACATTGCTCTCCCCAAGCATTAGTGTGGAAGTATACATCATGTCTATCAGAGCAGCAAAAGCTTCTGCTGTCACCACTTCGCTGTCCAGCTGAATCATATTCATAGTCTGATCTCCTTCTGCTACAGTAAACAGAGCTCGGAAATGTGTGCTACATGCTGCCAAAACAGAGCGATGGGCTTTGAAATGCCTGTTTCCCACCACAATGACACAGTCACAAAGTTGGCCATGAAGCCTCTGGTAGTTGAGCTGCTGAAAGATTTGCTCAAAATGTCCTGGAAAATCCATGATCCTGTAAAACAGAACAGAAGAAACTATAATATAAAAAACAATTGAAGTCCTATTCAGACCACAGCCAAACTGGACTTAACAATGCAAGATGGCAGCTGAAACACCAATGAACAATAACGGATCTTAATTTACCACTGTCACATTGGTACTGCATCAAAGTTGGCAATCTTGCAGGAGCAGACTAGGAATAAGAATATACAGGTTCTGCCATGGAGCTGATCTAGAATAACAGCCGCCTCGGCATCAGACATGTCATGGGCAGTTCTGCTGCAAACTGCGTAACACAGGTCATTTCACCTCCGTTAGCTCCTGTCCAAACTAAAACACACTCTTCAGTAAAACATTTAATCCTGGGTGTTTTTTTTTAAATCTGTGAATAATGTACTGCATCCTTTGATAACCTCCTGCTGAAAAGTCTGACCTTTAATTCTCATCTCATTTAATCCAGCTTCACCTTCTGCAAATGACTTTCTGCATAGTTTCTCAGATACTGTGCAGAACTGACATTCAGGTATCTACTTTCAACACAGAAACACAGAAAAAAAAGAGTTCATGGAAAAGAAGGGAGACAGCTCTTGTCTCAAGCTGCATCTCAAAGCTCTGTGCTCTCCTTTACTGAAGGTTAAAGGCAGTAAGGAAGGCAGGACAGACCAGAGACTACCAACTTTGAGACACATACTGAAGACTGTGCTGGTTAAAGGTCAGAAAGACAAGCAATGCACTGAAGACCACTGATGGATTTACACACTTACATATATGTAAGCAGGCAGCTGTGGAATTAGGAGGATCTGTGGCTTTGCAGCAGCAACTTGGTTCCTACAAGGAAAGTACCTCTGCAATGCTCCCCAGCCTTGAATTATCACTATTAACATGTCAGGGGAAAGTGGAAAGGTTCCTGATCCTCTTTTATTAAGAACATACTTCTTTTGAACTCATTTGGAGGTTATTCTGCCAGCAGCATGTGATTAGGTTTCTCAGTCACACCAGCCACTGGCAGAACTGAACAAGCACATGCTGTATACATGCTGGTCCCATCCAGCAAGGGGACAAAGCTAGCCCCTCCCACCTTTTCTATTAGTCCCACAGCTATAAACCATGTTGGACTTAAATACAGGTATCCTCAGTCAAAACTTGCCAGTGTTTCCAATAGCTACAGAAGGAGGGGGCAGAGAACCATGCCCTGCTACACTTTTTGTCGTTAAATAACAAAGTTTTGTGTTGCCAGGAGAGGTGGCTACAGACAGTTGTCCTGCAGAAAAGACTTACAGATACTCTCTGGTCTTAAGCCTGTCTTGAGGCTACTATAGACACTAGTGTGTGGTGAACAGCTGCCATTTTCTGATTCCCAGGCTTATGAAATGCCTTAGGGGCAACCTGGACAAACAAAGGGACTTGCTCAAGTTTGCAGCTTTTGCAGTACTTGACTAACATCAGACGATATAAAATTAATGGAATTGGTACTATAGTAGGTGAAGAGATCTGAATTCATGACAGAAGAGGTGGCAAACTAACATAAAACATGAAGATTAAAACCATTAGGTCACAAAAGATGTCACAGAATGGCCCCAGACCACCTCAACTGTCAGGCTGTAGCTACTGCAAAAGTAGCTACTGTTCCCCAGCTGAGAGGCAGCCGGCATTCACCCACCTCCTCTGTCTGTAATGAGACAAAACATATGTTTTGCAGGTCTTTGCTGGAAAAGGATTTCATGACATAGTCCACTGGACAAAGAACCTTTGCCCTCTCCAACAGATACAGGCTCACAAAGAACTTCAGTTGTACCTAAACACTGAAAAGCTGGACTTTCTGCTGGCAAGTTATCTGCTGCCTTCAACTGTAATTGTTTCCTGAATTGTTTCCTGAATATTTTAGAAAGAAGAAATAAATAAATGACACTTTATGTCTTCCAGCAATGGAGACAGTCCAGGCTTACTAGTGGCATCAAAAATCCACTAACTTGGCAGCACTAAGCCTATGATGCCTGAAATAACACCATAATAAGATTTAATTAAGTACTGTGGCACAGTACTCCCTTATCACTATCAAGCTGTGTAATAAACCAGAAGAATTTGGGTTTGACACTTTATTTTTAAATAATAGGAATGCAGATAATACCTGAGTTTATTTCTTTTTAACTACCAATGCATATTTGACACTAAAAATAAGATAACATTTTCAAACTAAAAAAACATTAAACAAGACAAACTTTGTAATTGCACAGTTTTTATTTCTACACATTTCCTCTGAGAGAAGTGTAAGACAAGGGAAAGGGAGGAAATACTTCTTGGTGCCCTCCTGGAAGAAGGAGGAACAAAAGAGCAGACCCTGAAACTCATCTCCAGCAGCCAGACAAAAAGAAGACCTGGGAGCCTGCTGCGACAAGAGACACAAGTCCTGGCAGGAAACGTCTGGGATGTGGCAGAGTCCAGGACTGCTTTCCGAGTACTGCTGCTAACACTGCTGTCTGTCTCTGCTGCCCGACACACCTGGTTAAACTTACGCCTTCCTTTGTTCCAGCAAGCACCACGCACAGACAGTTGTCTCTGTCAGGAAAGGTCCCCTCCAGCTAGCCATCTCTGCAAAGTTGAGAGGGGGCTGCCAAATAATTGTTCATTTATCTTCTTTTGCTCACCCCCGAGATGGGCCAGGTGGTACACCAGAGATAACAGTCTGTTCTTGATTTCATGGGACTAAAATATCGAGGGGGAATTTTGAGAAGAGACTGGCGAGGCTGGTAGATGCAACAGTTGCCAGAGTAACAAAGAAACTCTTGCTCCTTTTAGAGTACCATCACTAAGCATCAGTGTGCTCTTGGGGGCCTAGATGCTGGCTGACGTTTTTTTTCACCTTGCTCCCCAGTCAAGACTGACAGCTCCAAGGAACAGTTGTGTGGCTATATGCAGGGTTCATCTACACAGAGTACAATGCTGCAGCCCACTTGCCAGATGCCCTGGAAAACACCAGACACACACCACACCAGGAGAGACAAGGGATCTCCTTTCCTTCGGGACTAGAACCAGAAGGCACTGTAGTTTTAACTACAGTGACTTTCCAAAATGCAGCAGTGCTGAACCATTAGCACCACCACATACAAGGGCAGCTAAGACAGGAGCACTTTGCTGAGCCCCATCTGCAACCAAGAATGAAATCATTCTACTTGTACCTTCTCACTGCAGAAAGCACAGGCCCAGTAGATACTGCTCCAGCTTCAAGGGTCATTAGAAGCAAGCTGTTCACAAGCACTCAAGCAGTTCCCAGTCTGTGTATGCTTTATGCCACACACACTGCAGGAGGAAACACACTGCAGAAGACAAAATACTTGATAGCTCATGCATTGCCCTTATCAAGCCAATCCCAGGGGTAGCATTCTTCAGAAGGCTGTACAATAATGCATTCCAACCAATGCACAGAGAAGGCTGGAGTGTAAAACACTAAGCAACATGAGGACAGGATTTCACATCAGTAAAAACACTGAGACGGACTCCAGAAAGGAAGACAGGCTACAGGGATGGTCCAAGATACTTCTGCCCAGGCAGGAATATATATATGAACCAGAGAAAACAGTCAGAACTTGTTTTGACCAATGATTTGGGATTTCAGAGGTCACAGAGAGTCCTTACCTAGAGTCATCAAAAGTGACTGCATCCTTCATGCATCTGAAATAATACAAACCCCAGTTTTGCTTCAATTAACATTAATTTGACTTGGTATTTAACTTCTACTAGCCCATAAAGGCTGAAGTCCTTGAATCAGAATCAACAAACAGACCCCACAAATGAAGATCATGAGATCTTCTGCAAGATAAACTGAAAATTATAAACCAGATTTGATTTGTATATATCGTATACTATCCACATACCACATCTGGTGAGACATCAGCTACTCCAGCTTACTTAAATACATGCAAAGCATTTATGTCATTATCAAAATATGTATGAGTGGCATACTTCGGGACACACTCATTCTGCCTGTCTTCTGCTCCTGTTCCACTGATACCTCACCCATCAGCAACAACTGGCTGTAAAAACGCTGATAGGCTGCACATCTCATCATTCTCCTGTCAAGCAACCCAACATCTCAAGCACACGATGGATGGTATCTCATGACATGGTGTACAAATGCCTACTCAGATGAAGGATAGAGACGTTCCCAACTGAGTAGCGAGTGGTTTCAGCAGGCAGTCTTTGCAGCCTTCAGGAGGCTCACAGCCAGCTCCAGTTCATATCCTGGGGACATAGGGAAAGTCAGATGAAACATTCTGGTGAATCAGATCCAGTCTGTCGGACTCAGGGGAAGCATCAGTGGTGCAAACAGTACACACTGAGTCCAGCGGCCTTTTGAAGAGCAGCAGGAAAGGGAACAGCTTAGTTCTATAATTGAACAAATGACCACAATTGAAAAGAAACTATACCAAATTGTTTGGTATAATACTGAGTAAAACTGTAATTTATTTAGTAAAACTATACAAATATACTATACTTGTTTAGCAAATACTATAATTGTTCAGCAAAACTATACAAACAGTTTTATGAATAAGTAAAAATAGTCAGAGCCATCAAAATTTTAAGAGCAAGCCATGAAAAAACATCTAGCAACCTAGTCTAGTGGAAAGCGTCCTGGTCTGCGTCAGGCAAGGTTGGAACTAGATGGTCTTTAAGGTCTCTTCCAACCCAAACCATTCTATGATTCTATGAAATCCTGACCACAATACAGATGTTCTGCCTGTCCCTGGACTAAGGTCTATGAGATGAAACGAGCAGGGTAAGAACCAAAGAAATATTCCTTCACATAATGCAGTTAAGCTACAGAACTCCTCACCATGGGCAAGTACACATGAATTCAACAGCAATTATGCAGACGCATTGAAGAATAACCAACTGAGAGCTATTAAATATTCAGATGCCACCTCTACCTAGGGAAGTCACTAAACCACAAGTCACTGGAGGCACAGGTTTAAATACACTTCCCTTTCTGGCTTTATATTTTACAGCTTGCTTTGTTATTTCTGAAGAGTTTTAGGAGAGAACTAAGGGGTTTTTTTTAATGTAAGAATAATTTGGTAAAAACTAATACGGAAACATCTTCTACCTAGCATTCTGATTATGCACTTAAAAAGGTAATTAGTCCTTGAATAAAAAAATATGCTCAGGATATATTTAAATACTTAACTTGCCTCTTCACTGCTAGAGGAAAATACACCAACAGCCCACGAGAGGTGAGACTGCTGCTATTGCTAAATGTCCACAGATTGCAGCGGGAAAGTTAGAGATGTTGGATTCCCAGCAGGCACAAATGCATGGATCATATGTATACACTACGAGAGACACTCAGCACTCACACAAACACAGGTAGCAGCAAAGGCCTCATCCTGCTCTCCTCTCTGGCTGGAGGACGCATACAGGCAAGACTCCTCCAGCAGCTGGTCCTCCCAGTAGCTGTCCTGTGGGTCCCAGTCTCCCCATTCCCAGTCTGCATGCATACAAGTCCCTAGGCCACAGCCTGTCTCCAGTTGCCAGTAGACTGTCACAGGTACACAGAAACAATCTTGTAGATACAGGTGTTGTCACACCCAGAGCTGCCCTTACAGACCCTGTAATGGATGGGAACCTAACTGAGAGTCGATTCCCTCTCATGATCACGAGAAGCATTAATGAGGCAGGTTTTTACAAAGTGTATTTGAGAAAGTATACACATTATTATCCATTATTACTATTTGTTGGAAAGAGGCAGGAAAACATGCATGCAGCTGTTCTATGACCATCACATTTGGCCATGCCAGAGGGCCTGACCAATGCTCTTGGTGTGGCCAACAGTGAGAAGCTGAGAAACTGCACAGCCTCACAAGTAAAAAATTATAGATTTAGCATAAAGCCAGCTGTGTTTCTGAGAAACAAAGCAGGCTTCTGAAGCCTCAGAGGCAACCTCACCTATAGAAGGACGCACTGTGTGGGGCTTTTCCCAGCTACCCAAGACTCACAGCATCACCTGCAATGGGGCTTCCCAGCTTGAAGTGTGTGCATAGATGATAATTTCGTGGTAACTGGCAATGTATTTCTTCTTAATCTCTCTTCTCTCTGCAGTAATGATTTGATGCATTGCTAATTTTCCTCTGTGCTGTATATACATACAGATATCTCTGAATAGCTTTATTGTGCTTGTTTACTATAGATATATATTTGATTCACATTAGTGTGCTTATTCGCTTCAGTGTGCCTGTTTAATGAACTGTGTACAGCTACCATGTGATTGTTTTGAGTACCCTGCCTGTTTGCAAACCAGACTCACAAACCCCCTTGCTCCCCGGCCCCTTCACCTGCTCATCCAGTTTGATCTCTGCTGGCTATTAGACACTCGCATACCCACACTGGCTTCAGTCAATGCCCCACAGACATGGTGACCCTCTGCCCTATACCTGCATTCATAGTAACCACAGATCCCTCACACAGGAGAAACAGGAAGGAACTCCGTGAGGAGCAGGACAGATGGCACTGATCACATGCAGGGCATGGTCAGGCAAGCTTAATGACCAGCCAACTGCCTACACATGATTAGCCCTTTTCATCTCCTTTGTATTTCCACACTTGTTCCTCCTCAAATCTCCTAAAGTACAACTTTACCCCACTTTCAGTTTCTCATGTAAACATCCCATAGTAAGTCCTGTGAGACTTTCGGTTTTCCCTGCAGCCCCTGTATCTCTGCAGTGGGTAGCAATCCCTTTAAGTATGACGGGACACTGGGCAGATGCTCTGCTGGACTACCCTATCCCAGGGGCCTGGATAGGGTGCTCCTTTCTTGGGGTTCTTGGTTTATGTTCCCACTGTTCCCCTATGCTCCTCTGGGCCTGCAGAGACCGGCTTGTGATGGGCTAGCTCCAGGGATGGCCTTGGGAGCAGCTCTGCAGGGTAGCATTTAGGCTCCCCCTCCCGCTATTGCCTTTCCAAGCTCCCTTAGGGCTATGCAGAGGAGCTTTGATCATGTTACTGGACATTCATGGTGCCACACAGTATAATATTTCTCATATATGTGGTATGTGTGGATGAATATATGGCCTAAATTTCTTAAACTAAGCTTTCCTTATTAAGAAAGCATCAGGACTAAAAATACCTAATTGGGAAGATGATATGCAAATGTTCTAAAATTCTAGGGAACAATACCTACAGTTTACAGTTACACAGCCTGGTTATAGTCATTTCTCGTTAGCTATTAACCTCAGAGTCTGTCAGCTCCAACTAAATTTAACAAAGATGAGATTAGATACTGAATTCCCATATCTTCTGTTGGTGCCTGGTTACAGAAGCAGCCAGATTTATAAGGACAACTTTTTATATTCTCTTAAAACACCACAAAACACCCAAACCCAGCCAGCTGACCAGTTTGAACACACAGCTACCAATAAAGCACTGATGCAGCCATCTGCCCAGCCAGGAAATACAAGGGACAGCTGGTAACGCAATCATGTAGCACGACAAGGGACACTAGATCTTTCCATAGGAAATCAGATTTTATTAGCACATATTTCTACTTCTTCTAACAGTAATAATTTCTTCATATGGTTTCTTTCTATTTTTTGTATGATTAGCATTGAGAATACTTTGTAGAGTTACAGCCCTTTTTTCCAGCAAATCCTTCTGCTCTAGTACTTTAGCTGCAGCAAGCTGGGAGAAGGCAAGTATTTAAGTACACCTGAACTGAAACTGCTGCAGAATCCAAACCTTTTCTTCCACTTCTTAAAAAAAAAAGAAAAAAAAATTTAAGGTTAACTCACTATAAAATAGTGTGAAAAATAACTCCAAATAATGATCTAGTTACAATTTTATTACTATGCCCAATACTACAGGACACAGTTTAGATTACACTATAATCCTGAGCCACTGTTAAGAATTCAAACACACACAGTCAAACATATAAAAAACTTAAATGCAACCTCAAGTTTCCCCTAAGGAAGCTTTCAAAAGTTTGCAAAGTAACTGATTTTGTGTTACTAAACCAACAAAAGCTGCCTCAACGATATGATTAATTAGAACGGTATGAGAAGAAATCTCACATACAAATACACTAATGGAATCTTCAGACTAGGTACTCTGTTTATCAGGTAAGTGAAGGACATTTATTACTTGCATCTCAAATCCCATTCCCAACAATCTGTATTTAAACGCAGTCAATATTCTAGGTACCAAGCTTGCAAGAATTCCTGGCATATAACCAAAACTTGAGAGCATGCCAACGTAACTGCTTTCCCTTAGCTTAAATGACATTTTACAAAACATTACAATGCACTTGTACTGTGCTTAAGCAACATGCTTAAAAAAATACACCTCATATAAAGCTCCCCTGAAGCCTGACCTATACATATAAATTTAGATAGGAGTCAGTGATACATGTGTTATTTTAGAAAATGCTTTCTACTATCAGTTAGGTTTTTAACTACCAGTTGGGTTTTTAACAAGTCAGCAGGGCAGTGGGAGCACAGAGACAAGAAGAACTGAAGTCTTCGCTTTGACATCTTTGGCAAGTTTTGTCACTTTGAAACATGGATGGTATGCATTTTGTGCTCTGAGAGTGTTTTCAATCTGAATATATGGCAAAACTTTAGTTAACAGTTGTTAAAACAGTTTCTGTATCTGTGCCATGTAACTACAGCAGACTCCAGTGTTACATCACTTTTGTGTATGTGACTAAATACAGTGAGTGACAAACATGAAAGGCATTTTGTGTGTGTCTGACAAGCACCTGCAACTACTGACTTTCACAACTGACAGTTGAGCTTACTGCATCTCATTTGAGGTGCTTCCCTAGCCAAGTTTTATATATAGTTCTACTCACAGAGTTTATCTCCCTATGTATTGTCAAGGAGGATGAGTTAAACTCGTGTAAGAATCAGAAAGGATAAACTGCACTGCAAAAGCTGCTGCTGGTTACACCAGCCTTCCAGAGAAGAGATTAAAATATGGTTTCGTATTTTCTCATCATCTGAAAGAGAGTCTACCTCATGGCAACACCAAGTCATTAACAAACAGTAACAGCACAGCTTGCCAGGAGCAAAAAACATCTATGAAAGAAGCAACAAAACGTTTCTTAAAAATGGCTAAATTTTTCCTAGACACTGAAGAGATGCTACCTGTGACACGGCCATCTTTTTGTTTTCTGACATTTCTACTCACTTCCTCCCAACCCTCTGATGGTTGGGAGGAAGCGAGTGCAGGATCTTGGTCTCCAGATCCTGCAGCGTAGCTGACAGTTCACAGGAAGACACAGGAGACTGAAATATGACACACATTTTGATTCACCATCTCAGCTTGTCACCAAGGGGGCTGTTTTCTTGTTCTAATTTCACTATTTAACACACCTACGTTGCTGTATATGCTTAACTCACAGAACACTGTCCCCTTGTAATTCTTGGCTAACCCCTTCACTAATCGAGCTTCAAGGTCAGTATCATAGATTTCATAGGCATCAGCCTCTCTCAAGAGTTCACATATGCTTTTCTAGTCAACTTATAAAGGCACAGTGTTTCCTAGGTATCAATAAGAAACAGGTGGTGATAATGGATTCTATTCTTTATCTTGGGAAGCTAAAAAACCTGTACCTAGATATAAGAAAATGGTTGCTCCCCAGACAGGCACTGCACAAATAAACACCTGAAGACAGGAGTTTGGGCACTACCACTATTTGACTTATTTCTAAAGGGAAAAGCAGAGAATGCTGCTACACAGAACTGGCAGTAAAGCCATCTAAGGGCATGGGAAGATAAGCTGCCACCAACAAGGATTGGTTTGAACTCAGTTACATTATCAGTTCAAAAACACTCTCTTGAGATGCATGGTACCATGGCAGTCTCTGTCACTGCCATGGTTTTCTCACAACGATGTCCAGTGCTGCAAAGCAAACTTAGTTGCCAGCTTCTCCTGCCTACCTTCACCCCTGTTTATTAATCAAACAAGAAACACCATGCAGAAGCAAAGGTCTTCAGACACAGATCCCAAAGGCAGCTCAGCACCAGTATGTTGTGTTCTTGCTTAATATGGCAATAATTTCTAAATCTAGCTCTTCAACTTCCCTATTTACCAGAGATTCAAGAATTTTAAACAACCCTGCTCAACAACCTTCCTTGCTGATTCCTTTGCCTAAGCTTTTAACACCAGTAAAACTGAAAGTTAACTGCATACACATGCACTTTTGCCAGAAAATGGTTTAGATTGAAGTAAGAAATATTAGTCTGCCACCACCACAATGGATTCATTAGTATTATACATCTTTAGCCAATCAAATAACTATATCCACATAACCAATTCAACAGATTGACTGCTATATTTCAAATGAGAACTGTTGAGTTGTCTGCTCCTGATTTTCCCAAACTCATTTCCAAAACTCATCTTCTAACATTGTCTTTCTATCCTCATGGATGCACTGCACAGTTCTGTCTATTTTGGCATTGTGAGGGGTTTATAAGACCCCACCCAGCTGTTCTCTGACTCCCCTTTCTCAGCAAGATCCAGGAGAAAGATGAAAAGCCTTGGGGGTTGAGATAAGGACAGGGAGATCACTCACCAATTACCATCTGAAACACTTGACTTGCAGAAGATTAATTTAATTTATTGCCCATAAATAAGAGTAGGATAGAAAGAAAGAAAACCAAAACCACATTCCCCCCACCCTTCTTCCCAGGCTCAACTTCACTCCCAATTCTACCTGTTCCACTCAAGGAGCACAAGGTAAAACACAGTGGAGATGGCAGTGAGTTCACAGTGCTTCATCTCTGCTGCTCCTTCCTCCTCAGACTCTTTCACTGCTCCAGCGTGGGTCTCTCCCACAAGGTGCAGTCCTTCAGGAGCATATGGCTCCAGTGCGGGTCCCCCATGGTCACAGGTCCTGCCAGCAAACCTGCTTCAGCATGGGCTTCTGTCTCCATGGGGCCACAGGTCCAGTCAGGAGCCTGCTCCAGCGCAGGCTCTCCATAGGCTGCAGCTTCCCTCAAGGCACTCCATCTGCTCCACTGTGGACCTTGCTTATTTTCAGATGGACAATATCCCTAACCATGGTCTTCACCACCAGCTGCAGGGAATCTCTGCTCTGGCACCTGGAGCACCTCCTCCCCCTCAGTCTTCACTCACCGTGGTGGCTGCTGGGCTGTTTTTCTCACTCCTCTCGGCTGCTCTTGCCCCGTGTTTTCTAGCCTTTCTTAAATATGTTATTTGGCCAGCAGCAGGTCCATCTTGGAGCTGGCTGGAACAGGCTTTGTCCTATATGGAGTAGCTTCTGGTGTCTTCTTACAGAATAAACTCCTGCAGCCTCTCACCTACTAAAACCTTGCTACAAACCCCAAAAGAGGTATGTGCTAATGAAGAATTTGAAAGAACACGTCCTAATCACGATTTGAAAGTCACAGTACAGGGTTACAACTTACGTAGTCTGAATGCGTTATGGCGAATTAACTAAATTCCTTCTTAATAATTTTTGAAAGGTGCAGGAAGCAGCTTTTGTTGGTCCAGAGAGTGTAACTTCCTTCTCAGTTCTGGCACAGGACTACCTTTTCTTTTAACATATGGGTTTACAGCAGAACCTAGCATAGTTACCAGCTTGAACACTGCAGAGTTTGCCTTTGTTAGCACAACCATGAGGAAAACTGGCATCTATGGGTGTAAGTGCCATAGAGATAACACATTCCAGAGAAGCAACTGGTGTGCACACAACTTCTGCACACCAGTAGTACACGTAACACCTCTCCACTAGTACGCTGTCCTCCACCAGATAGGATATGGTTCAATTATCAAACATCACTGCAGGCATCACACAAACATCACTGCAGACTCAGCAAAAAAGCCCTCCCCAGATATTCCTTCTCAAACGCAGCATCTCAGCTCAGCATAACCGCTGGGTATGTCGTGAGAAGGTCGAAGCCAAACGCATTTCAAGAAGACCTGAGGCAGAGGCCAAGGCACCAGCTCTATTCCACCGGACCATGGCTGAAGGAGCGCCCGACCACTGCAGGCGCCCTGCATTCGCCGGTGTGACCCTGCAGACACCAGCCCGTGACTGAACTAGCCCACGGACCTGACAGTACATGGAAATCCCGTGAAGGGAATTGCGGCGCCGAGAGAAGCGAAGCCAGCACCAGCCCGTGGGGCCCGCCTGCTGCCCTGGGGGTTCCTCTCCACAACAGGACCGAGTTCCCTGCCACCAACTGAGCATCTAATGCTACTGCCACCCGCAGCTGCCCATTCCGCGGCGTTATGACCTCTTGCGCTCTTCCCCGGGGTGGCTCCGGCGGCTGCTCTGTTCCACCACAGCGCACCACCCTCCCAGGCACCTCGGTCTATCGAGCGCTCCCAGGTGGCCTAGGAGTTCTGCCCGGGGTGGGAACAGGAGACGGGGAAGGGGCGGCCGCTTGTAGCAGGAGCGCTCTTTGGCCGCCCGCGTCACCCGCCCCTCCCCCGCTGCCTGGCGCCGGCACCACCCGCCGGGCCCGCCACCGCTCACCTGCGGTCCCCGCCCCCCCGCTGCCTCTGCTCTCCGGTCGGGAAGGGCCGCGGCGGGGCGCCCTGGTAGGCAGGAAGGACCGGGCGAGGCAGCTGCTGCTGTAGCCGTCCCTGCTGCCCTGTGCCCCGCTCCCGCAGCTCCGCCCTCACGGGTCCTCCGCTGCAGCGCCGTCGGACGGAAGTGACGCCATCAGGCAGCAACACCCTCGGTGGGCGTGGGAGGGCCGGCCTGCCCGCCTATCAACCAATCAGTGCCTTCATTACTCATAGGCTACGGCATCGCCATCTTCTTCCCTGCTTCCCTCCGGATACGACAATAAGCACAGCCGTGATTGGGCGAGTCCCGCTTTCCCGGGAGCCAGCGGGAGCTAGCTCCAGACCCCGCGTTTTGCCGCCATGGCTGCCGCCACCGCCACTTGGCGCTACCGCGGGGACCCCGACTCGGAACAGCCGGCGGTGCTGGGTGAGGCGGGAGCCAAGATGGGGCGGGCGGGAGCGGGATCGGGGTTGCGGGGCAAGGCAGGGCCAGGCCAGGCCACCCTGGCTTACGGCCTCTCTTCGCCACCTTGCAGTGCAGTTCTCCAACGGCAGGCTGCAGCGGACCGGATCCATGCAGTTCACCGTCTACCGAAACAGAGACATGGCACACCCCCAGAAGAAGCTCCGGAGGATTTTGGTAAGGGCTCGCCTGAAGAGCACGCTCCCGCGGCCGCGTGTAGCCGGACCTCGTGCGGGCAGCGGCTCTTGTGAGGGCGGCCGCGGAAGCCTGGAGCTGCGCCCGCTCCGAAATGGTACCGTCTGCGGTACGTACCGTGCAGCTGGTACCGTCTACCCGCCCTTGTCTAGCCGGGTAACAAGGTCTGCACTCTTGCAGCGTAGACATGGAGAGTCGTGCCGGGAGGTGGCAGCTCCTGTTGGAAGTACAGAAGCATAGACTCATAGAATTGCTTGGGCTGGAAGAGACCTTCCTGGAGTTTTCTCCAGTCTGAACAACTCCAGGCCTCTCAGTTCTTCATAGCAGAGGTGCTCCATCCCCCTGAACCTTTCTGTGGCCCTTCTCTGGACCCTCTCCCAATAGGTCCATGTCTTTCCTGTACTGAGGACTCCAGAGCTGGACACAGTACTCCAGGTGTGGTCTTACCAAAGCAGAGGGGCAGAATCACCTCCCTTGACCCCCTGGCCACTCTCCTCTGGGTGCAGCCCAAGATGCGATTGGCCTGGGCTGCAGTCACACGTTGCCTGCTCATGTCCAGTCTTTCATCCACCAGTACCCCCAAGTCCTTCTTGGAGTTACTCAAGCCTTTCATCCCCCAGCCTTTATTGATACTAGGGATTTCCCCAACCCATGTGCAGGAGTCTGCACTTGGCCCTGTTATGAGTTTCACATGGGCCGAACTCTCGACTTTGCCCAAGTCCCTCTGGATGGCATCCTCTCCCTTGGGCTATTCCACTCAGCTTCATGTCATCTGCAAATATGCTGAGGGTACACTCAATCCCACTATGTCACTGATGAAGACATTAAATAGTGTTGGTCCCAATACAGACTCGTGAGGAACACCACTTGTCACTGATGTGGATCCAGACATTGAGCCATTGACCAGTACCCTCTGGATCCAGGAGGGGGCTGCACCCACTCCCATGCCAAGGATGCACCAGGGATCCCTGCTTTGGCAGGCAGCAAAGGGTTTTTGCCTTTTTTGTTTGGTTGGTTGGTTTTGTTTCCCTTGTGTCTGTAGTCATGGCAGCTCCTGCAAGTAGGAGCTAGAAACCTCAGTCAGACACTTAGGCCCATTTGCAGGAAACTGCTGTTTCTCTGGAGATACCTGCCTGCTACCCTGCGCCAGCTGTTCTTACTGTACAGTACGCAAGGCTCAGAAAATTTGTGTTGAGCTTTGCTTTGTTGCAAATTTAGAAAAAAAATAAAACCAGAAAACCAAAACATATTCACAGCTTAGCCCCAGGCTTTGTGGGACTGTTTTCCAAATTTCACAGAATTTCTGGGATTTCAGAGATTAAGGCATCAACAGCGTTTTGGCCTGTATGAGAAATAGTGTGGCCAGCAGCGCCAGGGTAGTGATTGTTCTTGCACTGATGAGTCCGCATCTTGAATCCTGTGTTCAGTTCTGGGCCCCTCACTAGAAGAGAGACACTGATCTTCTGGAGCAGGTCCAGAGAAGGACAGTGGAGCTGGTGAAGGCCTGGAGCACAAATATGATGAGGAATGGCTGAGGGACCTGCGGGGGTTTAGTCTGGAGAAGGGAAGGCTTGGGGGGACCTTATCATTGTCTACAATTACGTGAAAGGAGGATGGAGCCAGGAGGTGGCTGGTCTCTTCTCCCAAAGAACAAGGGATAGGGCAACAGGGAGCAGCATCAAGGTGCACCATGGAAGGTTTAGACTGGAGATTAGGAGCAATTCCTTCTCCAAAGGGTGGTGAGGCATTGGAACAGGCTGCCCAGGGCAGTGGAGTCACCATCCCTGGAAGCGTTCACAAACCGCGTAGACAAGGTCCTTAGTGACATGATTTAGTGGTGGCGTTGGCAGTGTTGAGGACAATTTAACTTGATGGTCTTAAAGGTCTTTTCCAACTTGTTTGATTTTGTCATGCTGTGAAGTTCTGGTTCTTATGTGGGCTGCTGCCATAATGTAGGTGGGCTTGATGGGGTGTGGCAGAGCAGGGAAGCCCTTGGCAGGGGTGGGAGAACCCTTCCCTCACCCTGCAGAGTGCGCTGTGCTGGTGAGTGCTGGACCCTGGAGAAATGGGTGCAGGTTCTGCAGGGCCAGTGTGGTTTCTGTGGAGCACATCATGATCGCCTTCTTGGCACTGTGAGTTAACTCCTGGAACAGAAAGGAATCCCAAAAATTGCAATATGAACGTTTGTGATTAAGGATATCGAGACGGATGTGTGAGTAAATTTCCATCAGAGCTGAGTATGTGCTTATTTGACAAAAATTTGATGTATACATGGTATTCTTAGGCAAAGGCTGAGGCACTGAAGTTGCATGTGTTCATGATTTATTTTAATAACCTAGAGGGAAAAAATGTTTGAAAATGAAAAGCTGTTACTTAAGTACTAGTCATGTCCATTTGATCACAAAATCTGCTGTGTTATGTTTATGCAGTGAACACAGTGGATTCTTTATCATTTTTTTTTGTTGTTTTTGTTAAGTTACATTATAAGGAAATTTATATCTTTTCACTGAAGGGAGAGCCAAGATTAAAGTCAGAAGTTGCTTTGTTCTGCTACTGGTAAGTTTTACAGCTGCCTACATGAATGATTCAATGAATAAATGGCTTTTCAGCCAGTTATGGGTAATTCCAGTTACTCAGGGGAAACACACTGTAGTACAGTAGAAACACAAGTATTTTGAAATGCATTTAGGTGGTTGAGGCGTTTGTGGTAGTGCTGGCTGTTTTATAGTCAGTGAATTGCAGTCACTTGGCAATACTAGACTTTTAGGTAGATCATTGAAAATTATATTACACACACAGACTCTACGTAAACGTTACTATTCACATGATTTCTTTGCAGCGGTTCCTCATCTTCTGGCTGAGGTGAAAGCTGAGGTAGAATTATGTATCATTGGTGGTCTCAGCTCAAGAAATGTTGTCTGTTAAAGATTTTGACCTGATGCGGAGTGTACCCAGGGTGAGCTAGTGCCTAATGCCTAGGAATGTAGAGTTGTGTGGCATTAGGGAAAATGAGATGCAGAGAAGGTTATTCACAGTCCTGTGCTCAAGTAATTTTCCTTTGTTTTTTAGGTCTCAGAAACTGAAAGGCTTTCATATGTGGGGAATAACTTTGGCAGCGGAGCTATGAAATGTAATTCCCTATGCAGGTATGGATTGCTAGCAAAATGGGGGCACGAGCTTGGAGGCAGAAACAGAGGTGTTGCTCATACACAAAGTTCCTGGTAGCCTTTTTTAAATGTGGCTCAGAAGTTCCCATGGAGGCCGTGATTTGATTTGTTGGGAGACTCCAGCATCTGGCAGCTGCATAGTTTGTGCACTTTACATCCCTTTGGAAGTTGTGATGTTTCATATGGTGTGTGTTTGAAAAGGTCTTCTGAAGGGAAAGGTGAGGAGATGATTTGATGTAGTTGAGGTGTAGAAATAATAGTTTTGTTATTAAGCTATAAAACTAATGTTAAGAAATTTGCCAAGATCATCTGCTGCTGCCTGGGAACCTTCTGGGTCATTAATCACCATTTAACTTCAGGGCCACAGCACGGTGTTGCTATGAGAAATAACAAGCTGCCACACACTGTAAAAAGAGCACCAGCCTTTACATGTCCTGGTGTAGCAGTATGACCTTTGAAGCATTGGGGCAGATCCCACTGGTCTCCTCTAAGTATCTTGTATGTGAAATCTTTCTCAGTCTCTAACAGAACCACCACCAAAAGGGTAGAGAGCCAGTGTGAAATAATCTTGCCATGTCATACCTGAAGGTGTTTATTTTCTCCTTTGATGCATATTATTGCTCCTTCTAGCCTACACAAGACTGAAATGCATTTAATGTGCATGTCAGGATCTTGGTACCAAGTGCCTTGCTCTGTAGATCCACTCCACTTGACCCATGTGGTTTGCTTGCATTGGTCGTCTCTTCTCTAGTTGGACTGTACTGATGTGATTTATATCTGACTAGTTAAAATGCAGGTGAGGGAGTAAAAAGCAGAGCTGTGTACAATTTTTAGAGAGAGGAGGTGTTTTCAGATGTTGGCACCCTGGTGGTTCGGTGTTCTGAGTAAGACCGGACATTGGGAAGCATTTCTTTACAGAGATGATGTTCAGATTCTGGGACAGGCTTACTAGGGGGCTAGTTGATGCCCCAAGCCTGTCAGTGTTTGAGAGGTATTTGGGCAGTTCCCATAATAACATGCTTTAACTTTTGGTCAGCCCTGAGTTGGTCAGGCTGTTGCACTAGGTGGTCACTATAGGCTCCTTCCAGCTGAAATACTCTGTTCTGTAAAAGGAACAGGTTTCACCTCTGCAAACGGTCAATACTAATACTGCTCTTTAGTCTTTTCTCTGGGAAGTGAAACACGGAGAACTGCACCTTCAGATGTAATAGTCTTCAGTTTAAGATACTATAGCTGAAAAAAGGCATCAAGGAGCTTTTTCTTCTTGAGTTTGAAAGATAAATTTAGTTTTCTGAGTATGTATGGTACAGATATCAATGCAGTATTATTCCTAGACATATTTAGCGATCTTATCTCTAGGCACTGATTAAGAGATGGTTTTACTGCCTTAAATTGTTCTTACCTGCACCTCTGAAGATCCTGAGCTATGGACACTGATTCGGAGAAAACTCCAGGAACAAACTTGACAACAAAATTTTCAAGCTGACAAGCAGGTATTCTTTATTGCGGCGCCGGGAGACACGGGGGATAAATCCTCCTAACGTGTGTCCCCGTATTGCTATGTAAGCCATCCTTATATAGTCCCTGGGCATACATACATATTCATGAGGCTACGTATGGATTACATCATTTTCCAGAGAGTATCCCCCGCATGCATACAGAATTGTGGTGGTGGTCTCTGAGGGTCCTTTACTTCTTCCAACAATCTTCGTCACTTCTGGCAGCCTTTGAAGCACGCGCAGTAGATGCTCATACCAGTTTAATTGGTTTGTTAGCACCAGAGACATAATAATCCTCCTATCCTCCTACTTATCAGTTAGTTTAACTGCAGCCCATCCTGGACACCTGCAGTTCCCAGATACTCCTTATCCCTGTGTCCTGTTCTTCTAAACTGTTTTTCTTAAAACTAGGCCAACTATAACGATTTATCTTGTGAGAATTCTCAGTATATTCTCTAGCTGTACTCTATTTTTTTTTCTCTATGTATCATGCACCTCAGTAATTTTCCATTGCTACTGTTACAAAGCCATCAAACTTAACATTACTTAAAACTAATTATAAAGGTTTCTATATTCCATTTTGTGCCCCTTTGTCTCCTGCGTCTTGCAGGACCCAAACCAGAAGAAGCCCCCTGCTTCCCTTGGGTGTATACCAGTAAAATCCAAAACCTGTTCTGCAAGACAACACTAACAAGGCAAGCTAACTGCTGATAATATGTTCAACTTCAGGTATTAGTTTTGCATTATGTGTGCACATGCCTCAGGATCCACAGAGATGCAGGCAAGAATCAGTTAAGTCATTTCTTGCTTTTCTTTCAAGTTTTCCCATGCCATCCTTCTGTCCCTTTTCTCCCACATCTGCTTCAGCTGCATGTATGAGGATTTCCTCCAGTGGGTCCATTCCTATAGCTCTTAGCAACTGTTAGCCTAAAAATGTGCATTCACAACTGCTCAAATAAGTGTAACAGGGAGCAGAAACTAGCTCTGATCAAACCACCCTCTTTATTCTGAGTTGAGTCCACTCAACCTCTTGGTTTCCTGGAACAGCAGGAACTGCCCAGAAACCCTTTCTGGCCAGGAGGTGCTGAGGTTCCTAATGTATGTGGGCAGCTCCTCTGAGAGCATAGAGTGTTGCTGTCACTGCAGCAGGCACCCTGTTGTGCAAGTGGGTTTTTGCTTCAGGAAGTGTGTTTTGACTTCTAGGAAAACGTGTTATGGGCTGGAAGAAGTTCAGGTACCGGTCAGAAGGGGTCATATGGAATGAACTCTTCTGGCTGGATAAGAAACTGGTGCAGGTGATAACTTGATCCATGTTAGACCAGGGTGACATACAGCATGTTCTTCTTGGTGTGTCATGAGACATAGTGAGGAGCTGCATAAACCATTTGGGCTTGCCCCTCTGAGATGTGGGATGAAAAGGAAGTTACCTGAGAGAAATTATCGTATTTCAGAAATGGCAAAGTCACATTTCCAAGGAGCTCTGAGGACTTAAAAGTGACTTGTACTAAGCAGAGAACTGGCCACAGGGAACCAAAGCTTACAAACACAGGCAGCTGCATAGAAGCACTATACATAACATATATATAACACAGAAGAGAAACCAAAGGTTCTGGCACATCAGAAAAGGCAAAAGACAATATAGCATTCTGGAGCTAATTTAATTGTCATAAAAATTCTACATTTACTCAGGGCAACAAGTCTTTATATGTTTATATATGTGCATGCATGCACTAACTCGTTTTACTGTGACATTCTAAATGTGCTTGGAAAACTTGTATTTGCAAAGCAGAATAATTGGCAGAGAGTGAGGAATACACATGGCTTTGCACTATATGTTTTAAAACATCACTTCCACTGGACTGTCTCTCACTGATGTTTTGCCCCTTTTCTTCCCAGGTATTTTATTGGTGTGTTAGACAAGGACTCTGGGCAAATGGAAGTGTATAATGCTGAAATATTCAACATGCAGCCCTTGCTGTCAGGTAAGAAGATACTGTGTTTAATCCCGGCACCAGAGTCACAGTATGCTAGACCTATGTATGCATTCAGCTACTGGCTGCTTGATTGCTGACAGTAGAACTGTTTTCTCCCTGGCTGCTCGCTCTTCCTCATTTCTGCCTTATTCCTTTAGCATGAAGGAAGGAGGATACATTACACTCTCCTTCCGAAGCACTGAATGATGTGAAAACAGGGGGAATAAATGAAGGTGAAATTTAGGGTGGATGTTAGCCAGAGAGCGTTATGGGTGGGAGGGTGAAGGTTCTGAAGTTGGTAACAAAGTTGTCACTGTTCAGAATAGTGTAGCCTTGTCTAGGTGTGCTCTGCTGAGGGAAGCCTAGAAATTGCCAGGTCAAGGGGCTGGATCACTGGAAGAACACTTTTCTTCAGCAGAACTGCTTTTTGTTATTGAACTCAGGAGGGTAACCGAAAGAATTTGGTCTTTTGGGAGCTTATTTTTCCCGTGCTGCAGTCCACATGTTATGCTCATAGACTTTATAGCAATAATTGGCCTGTCTTTCCTTTTGTGTTCTAGGTGCATGCTCTCTTGTTTGATGTGTTCTGTGATTGACAAAGCCTTGTGGAGGAGATCTTGAAGTGATGTGCTAAATGTTTTAGTAATGGATTATAGCTAAGGGGATACCAAATAACTGTGCTGTCCTTGCTCCTGCAATCCAAGCATACTAACTTTTGTTCTTTTACAGATAACTTAGTACCTGATGACACAAAGGATTATCAGAATAAATCCTACAGGGAGAAGGTAAAGTTGAAATCCTGTATCATATTCTGCTGTGATCCCGCTAACAGTGGCAGATGATACTTATCTTAGATTGTGATGTTTGGTTTACTGCTGGGTAAACCTGTGTAGTTTCAGCACTCCCTCTGCGCCTTACAGGTCTGTGAGGTAATGCATTATTAGTGCCTACCTTGCAGAATTTTCATAATTATTTTAGGTTTGATTGCAATCTCAGTTACTTCCTGACCCTTGCGGATCAGCGCTTGTTGCATGGTTGGGCTGTGGCCAGTAAAATGTTTGAAGTTTTCTTAAAGGGAGTGTGATTGTGGAACAAGTGGTGGTTAGCTGGGTTTTCTTCTTGTCTGCAGAGTCTCTTCAGTTCAGCAGTGTGTTTCAGTTTGTATCTTTCTTGCCTAGATGGATTTGTGCATTGAGGCCTTTGGTACAAGCAAGCAGAAGCGAGCTCTGAACTCTCGGCGAATGAATGCAGTGGGCAGTGATATTTTGAACACAGCTGTGACAAAAGCAGCAGCAAACATTATAGATGCAAAGGGAGTAACAGGTAATATTATTGTATCAGGGGTTTAATGAAGGCAAGCAGATGTCCCTTTTTCTGTCTGCTCCTTGCCAAGTATGGTGAGAAGAAGAAAGGGGTTGACTTTGAGTGACCAAGGAGGCAGCTGGAGAAGGGCACATGTGGAAGAACTCACAGGTCTTTCTAATGGAAAGGAACTGCTTCCTTCTGATCCTGCTAGTCTTGCTGTGGGAGTTGCCTGAAGGAGGAAAGGTTACTGTGGCATCAATGTCCCTGGCCATTACTGGGAGCTCTTCTGGGATTTCCTGGGATTCAGTGTTCTGTGATAAAGGCAGTGCATTCACCTGGTCTGAACTGAGACACTGAACATTCATTAAGGTGAACTGTACCACTGGCTTCACAGTGGCATGTCTATGTAAAATGGTCCATGTCCTAAGTCAGGTCACAGCCCCATCAAGTGCAGTCCCCTGTGCTGTTGTGAGATAGGTTGATGGACTTAGGCTTCTGCTATGGAGGAGCCTGCAGCAAATAGTCAGTCTGCCATGTGCCTAGTTATTGTCACTATTGCAGGCAATATTCACTCTCCAAAGCATTGTATTGAGCTGAAGCTTCAAGGAGAGTTGATAAACCCACTACTGAGTGCTGGTGAAGCTGCATCTGTATCATGTCATCCAGCCTATGCTACCCTGTCCTGATCAAGAGGGAGGTGAAAAATGACAGAGGAGAGGCCACACAACTTGCAGGCAGGGGCCACGCAACTGACAAGGAGAGGTAGAAGGAGCTGAGCTTGGTTAGTCTGGTAGAGAGGAGGCCAAGGAGGATCTTAACAGCAGCCCAGAGCTACCTGAAGGGCAGTCAGAGCCAAACCCTTTTCAGCTGTACCAGGCAGTACAAGAATCAATAGCACAAGCTGCAGCGGTACCTGAACCTTGGGAGAAAGAGATGTGAGACTAGGGGAACTGTCTTGCCTTGGAGGGTTTTAAAGCCCTGGAACACATCCCAGAGAGGCGTAGACTCATCATCCTTGGGACTTCCAAGCTTTCGGAGGACAAATCTAGGGTTGCACTGATACCGTGCTGTACAGTGCTACTCTGAGCAGGAAGTTTGACAGGAGACCTCCAGAGCTCCTTTCCACTAATGCTTCTGGGATTGTGAGTTTCATTGGCTATGAATGGGAGAGATGTCTGTTGACTATAGAACCCATCAGCTCTCATGCTTTTCCAGCTGGATAATGTCTGTGCTCTTGGAGCTGCTTTGTGCCAAATGGCCCTCCAGTGGAACCCACAGTGCAAAAAACATACTGTCCACCCTGCAGGCAAGAGATGCAGCAGCAGCAGCAGCAACCAGTTTATCTTGTTGCACTTCTTTCCCATATTTTTATCTAGTCTGGAGAGGCTTTTCTAAATTTTAAGGAGCAGGAAGTTCTTGGTGGAAATGATGACACTATGCTAAGCCCAGGATGCTGAGTACATAGCATGCATGTCAGTCAGCCTTTTTGTGCCTATGGGAATGCTTTCTGTACAGTTACCACCTACATGTGTCAGGAACAAACCAAAATGTGGAAGAGCTGTAGCCTTTCCTTACTACTCTCCCAAGTGAAATAAACTGAACTGTTTTTTTAAACTAGTGACTAAACTGGTGTTGATGCAAGAACCACCATGGAGTAGACTTGTATTTAAAGAAAGGATTTGGGTTGTGGTCATGTTCTCAGTGTTTTTGTTTGTATGGTGCAAATACTTTTCTTTCCTGCTTCCCTCCAAAGCTCTGATCCAGGATGTGGCCCAAGATGATGTACAGAACATCTCTACCTTCCTCCCACCATGTAATGAAGATGCTGACAAACCAGAAAATGTTTACAAGTTTGAGGACAGTATCTTTTTCTGTGGCACAGCGGTTTCTTATATAATTGTAAGCCTTGATGCCAGTGATCTGACATGTGGGAGTGAGTGTTGCAAAGTGTGTGAATGAGCGGCCGCCTTCCCTCGCAAGCCAAAAGCTGAGAGCAGTGACACAATGCGTTGAGATTTCTCCCATATCCTTCCTCTTTGCTGCAAGAGAGCAGGATGCTGTGCCTTGCTGTTGGCAGTAGTTCGACTGAGATTAGGAATGAAGTTGGCTATGCAGACATGACTTGGGGTACAGTTACAGTCCTTTAGAGACCTTTGTTATTGGCCAGCTTCCAAGTGTTGTAGTTACATCCTGCCTATTTATAATTTCATGTTGTCTTTCCCTGCCCCATATCTCCCAAAATTAGAATGGATGTAGCTTATCTCATTGTGGACTGTTCAGACCAGAAAGGAGAGCAAAGGTATTTTTGTTCTTTTCTTTAAAATCCCTCCAGTTCTGTCCCCAGCAGAGTATGAAGCGTTGCGGATTCCATCAGCAGCTTTTGTTAACATCACTCCAGAAGAAATCACCAAGAAAACACAAGAGAGAAGGTAATGCTGCTGCAAACAGCCTCTTAATAGTCGATGTGCCCTGTGAAGCTGTAGTTTATCTATGGGTCAGGATGGCTACTGCTGCCAGCTCCAATGTACCCAGGCTGACCTTTTCACTGCAGAGGGGAGGACATTTGATCCAGCCACAGCTGAGCAACACTTACCCTGGGGAGTATGTGCTATAATTTTATACATGTGAGGAAACTGTGTGCACAGCAGCATGGTTGCTCTTTGGGGATCTGATTGCAGAGGAAGAGAGTGGGGTCTGAAGGCAGGTGCCTAGAATATGGACCACAGAACTGTACTCCCATGGCTGGGCACTGTCACAGCTAAATAGTGATTTGCTGTTGAGGTTGCTGTGGCGTGGCATGGGCATACGTTTAGAGCTATTAGGCTGTTGTGCTAAGGATCTGAAGTGAGCAGGAAGAACACAAACCGCACCTGTGCTTCCTGCCTATGCTGAAGTAGAGGTTTGTGTGCCACATGAAGAGCCTCCAGTTTCTGCAGTGCAGGGACCTTCTTAGTATTTGCACACTAAAAGGGGCTGGCTGAACATGGTGGGCATTGACAGGAAAGTATGCTCACAAAGCAGTCTCCTGGGCTGTCCTTAGAGGTGTCCGGGGAGCAGTTCTCAAACAGCTGAGCATTGAAGTTACAGGTGTCTCCTGTCCTTCTGATGATGTAAGTTGATTCCTGGTTCTTTGAGCTTCAGCCTCTCCTTTCTTCTTCAGCCATTGCTGCTTTGTTTTAGAAGAGCTGAAGTTCCTGCCTGCTAATGAGAAGAGCAGAGATCACAAAGCCCGGTGCCTCTGGTTCCTGGACACCCTTATTAAGTTCAGCTACCAGAAAGTGATCAAAACGAAGTGTAAGAGTTTTCAGCTCCTCTACTTTTAAGCTGTGATTTTTTTTTAATGCTGAGACTTGTTCTGTAATTACTGCAGTAGAAAATTATGAAGCTGCCCAGAATGAGTGATGAAAGAAGCAGCTAGTGGTTGAACAGCTGCGGCTAGCTGCAGCAGTTTCTTTCAGCCTATTTCATGCTGAGGTTGATGATCTCCACGTTGTTGAGGGTTGCTAGATCTGCATCTGCTGGGAGATGGATGTCTAATCTTTTTTAGTTCCTTTGTAAGTGGTGTGCATCAGAATGGCACCACAAGACTTTCTTTGCAGGAGACAGGGTAGCTTACATTGGAAATCTTTAGGTTCTCCCTAGCTTATCGATAGTGCTGCACTTACAAACAAGTTTTATGTTTTCACACTTTAGTCCTAAGCCAAGAAGATGGAAAGTGCTATCCGGCCTCCGTATTACAGGTGCAAAAGGCATTCAGTACACAGTACATCCTTTATCTTTCTTTTTGTGCTTTTGTCTTCATCATGCTTTGCTTATTAGTTCAGTCTGTGAGTCACAGTGATCATATCTCTGTTACATTCAGGGTTCTGCTTTTAAAATGTCAGGAACTGCTGTTTTCAAAATGACTACACAAAATATTTTGGTTGAAATCTTCAGGACTTACCATCTTCCATAGAACTTGTGTATCTCCTTGTCAGTGGTGAAAATGTCACTGTTGGCATTTTCAATGGCAGGGAGTAATGGAGGAGGACATGGCAAGCCTGGTTGTAAATATCCTCCTGCACTGCTGGAAACAGAGGAGTCACCCTGTAGAACTTAGTCAAGGATGACATGGAAATGACAGATCTTGGATGCTAGTAGGAATTCATTAGTGTGGTTTCAGTTTTAATAGTATTTTCTGACAGGACCATCTATTGAAAGGTAGAAATCTATTAAAAGAAATATATGCATAGGTGCACATGCCCACATTCTAGATTGTGTAGTGTTGATGTAGGAGATCCCATTTAGAAAGAAAATAAAAGCTGTTAGGAGCCTCTTTCAGACCTGAAAAATGATGAGACCAATCAAGTGCTGAGGTTTCTTTTGGGTTTTCTATGTTCCTGGGAAGAGTGATGAATGTCATAGTGGTAGGTGTGCTATTATGGTGGCTGGAGTAGTAGTACAAGAAAGAGTAGGTTCATTCCACTGTAAAATCCTTTTCTGTCCTAGATCCAATGGGTCCTGAATGCCCACAGATTATTAGCAGGAAACTCATGAAGAATTTCACTTCACTGACCTACAACGATAGCAGGTAAGGAATTACGTTTGCTTGAGCCAGACATACAGCAGAATTCAGTTTAGAGGTCTATGGACACATTATCATGAAACCTACCAAAATGTAAGTAGATTTTCTTGATTCATGCCTCCAGCCCTGCAGAACACTGGGTTGTGGCTGACGGTAGTCACTTTCAGACAATGCTGGTCTATCATGTAAAGGGGGGGGGGGGGATTTTCTCAACCCCTAGTGTTTAGTCTGTTTGTCAGCGCTCCAAGAAAGCTGAGACCCTGTGCCCAACCAGCCTGTTTATAGAGACCATTCACTGACCAGTCCTGCTGGATCAGAGGGTGATGAAACTGACTTGCTCAGGGAAGTGCTCTTGTTATAACAGAGCCTGGCAATCCTGTTTAATGGAAGTACCAAAATAAAGGGAAGAGTGAAGAGTGTCCTCACTCTTGCCAGTGTCCTCTCCATGCTCAGAGAGCTGACAGCTGCTCTGCCTAGAAGGGGCATAATGGTGATGCTTTGCTATTGCATAGCTGTACTACCACTGTTGATCTGTCAGAAGCAGAGAGTTTGAGTCCAAATGGGCCAGCTTTTGTCTGAAGGCTCTGACCAGTGACAAGTGGCATTCAGTTAAATGCTCCCAGAGAATCACCAGACAGGGATCTGATTTGTGTGGATTATGTATTTGAGATGCCATTAATACTTCCACTGAATACCCTCAGAACAGCTTTCTTTTGCCTTCCTCTTGCAAGAGACTAGTGCCAAAGAGACTGAAGTGTCATTAGCTGGTGGATTAGTCAAGGCTGCATAGTGATAACCTCAGGAGCCCCCACTTCTGAACAGAAGCAGGCACCTGAGGAGGACAAAGAAGTCTGTTAAGCCCCTGTGATTGAAGGTCTGTGCTGCTTTGAGCTCTTCTTTGGTGTCTAGGAAAAGTCCACCATATCTAACTGGGGCTCCAGTTCTGTCTGCACCTAGTGGGGCTTGTGTTATGGGTTCACTGACACTTCACATCTCATGTGTTCTTCCTCTTGCCATGCAGTGTCCAGAATTTAATCTCCGCATCAATGAAGGCTAAAATCGCAGCATATGTCATTGCATTGGCTCTGCACATTAACAACTTCCAAATCGACCTCACGGTCCTGCAGAATGACTTGAAGCTCCAAGAAAGCAGGTGAGTTGTCATGTTTGTTCACACCTGCTATGATATGCTGTGATCATCCTACAAAGAGCTCTGAGGAGAGATCTCGCTCTGGAGCCCCTCTGGTACCTAAGTAGTTCAATAATACCTGCTAGCAAGTCCCTTTTGTTATAACTGGACTCTCTTTCATGAGTTTGTTGAAGCATTATTTTTAAGCCCTGTTATTCGTAAAGGGGAGTGGTTGCACATCTGAAACTTAGAAAGGTGCTTGCCACAGAGGTCCTCAACTGCATCAAAAGGCTCTTCAGCTGTTCTGCAGGGAAGGAAATAAAGGCAGGCAGTATAGAAGTAGCCAGGTGGGGCAGATTCTAGGACAGGACCTGTTCACTGCCATGCAGCTCTGTTTCTTGCATGATAAATCACATCACTCGTGACCTTCTTGCCTGCTGTGTCCCTTGTCCTGCAGAGCTCCAGTCCCTGTTAGGTACCAGTTTGGGTACCTGTAAGGTTTACAACTGCCTGCAACAGGAAAACTAGAAACAGGGTTTCTCCCACAGTTGCACACTGAGCATGTAGTTGTATTTACATGAAGGAATCCCAGGCCCCTGAAATTTATCCATTCTGGGCTTGGCTCCAAGAAGGTTGTTTTTGAAATATGGACAAACTTGGGAACTCTGCAACAAACATCATGGGGAGAGGTTGTAGGCAGAAATGCTGGCCATATGGCATATGCTGGCAGTATTTGAAATGTTTGCCAAATTACATCTAGTGAAAGTGAACGGGTAGAAAACAGCTTGCAGAATAAGTTTCAGGGCAAAGAACCCTTGCTGTGTTAGCTCTTCGGAGCAGTTGCTCCATAGACTTCTAATTTTCTAAGGAGTAAGTGTTATGCACCTGCCATTACCTGCAAGACCTGCTTTTCCCAGCAGGTGTCAGTCGGAGCCTGCTGCCAGCTCGTCTGGCTCTGGGAGTTCCATTCCAGTCTATGCTGCACTGTACTGTCTCTCAGGCCCCTGCTGAATTAATCAGGCACCGATGAGAACTGCTCAAGAATTACACTGTGCTGGATGAGAAGCCTCCCAGCAAGCAGACATCAGATCATCAGGCACTTTTTTATTAACTGTGTCTGGAAAAAGATCAGGTGGCTCTGTTAGTGACTGCTCAGCCATCCTGATTAGTATCTGTCTCCCACCCTGGCTCTGTTTTGTGGGCAATGGTTACACCAAGGACATGTGCTTCCTTTACACAGTCACTGAGACTGTGGTCTTTCTTATCAGGATTGCTTAGTGACTGTGCATCTGGATAAGAACTGCGGAGGGACACAAACCCTTCACTGCAACTCAGAAAAACACTGTGGCATATCCTGGGGTTTCTGGCTGAGGGGTGTAATGTTAAGGTCCATTAATATCTGGAGGTAATCTGAGCCCTTAGTCATCTCCTGGTTCTGCAAGCTCCTTAGTCAGCCATGATGCAGTTACTTCTGAGTTTGTCCCCAGTTGCAGTCTTTGTTCTTTGATGTGTAGTAGTGGGTTCAACAGACGTGTTTGCTATTAGTTTCCACCTTCTGTTTCTTGTTTTCTTTTTCTCTCTTGGCTTTTTTCCTTCCCCCTTTCTCTTCATTCTTTTTGTTCTTCTCATTATTTTTTCCTTTTTTCATTTTCCTTTTTTTTTTTATTTTTCTTTTCCTTGTTGCAATTAAGTTTTTTTAAGGAATCCGTGTTGGTTTTTTGCAATTGATACCAAGATTCTGTTCTTAACTACTGTACTGAAGCTGGGAACACAGGCCATAGGATGCTGTTGAGAAAAAGGTGGAGGAGGCTAGGACCTGTTGGAAAAATTGTGGAGAGACACATAGCCCCGAGTCCCTTGATGGGATGATCCGTGCTTTCCGTGCTTCAAGTGAGAGGTTTGACTGAAGAACCCTTCCCAACTCAATCTGTATGTCTTTCAAAGATAACAAAGTCGCTGGGAGGATTCTGGGACTTGAGTGTTCTCAAGACCCCAGATGAAGCTGGGACATACATTTCTCTGCTAGCTTCCCTTCAGTTGCACTTTGTTCTCTCTGTTGGACGAGCTTGAAGGTGTGTTCCGGTTGTGCCTTCTTGCCCAAACTCTTCATATTACACATCTCAGCCAAGCCTCTCTTCTTACAGGTAAGAATGCTCAATTTTAGTTGCTAAGAGACATTCTTGCTGTACCAAGTTCCATTCATCATACAACACACAAGAGATGAGTGCACAGGGAAGCAACCATGGGCTGCCAGCAGAAGCATCTGAACAGACTGCCTGTTCTTTTCATAGGGAAGCATTATTTTTCTCTCAAGTAAGCTTGAGTAAAGCAGTGTGGGTTTAGAATGCTATCCAAGGTGCTGGTGCTGAACTCAGTAGCCTTCTAGTCTCTCCAGGAAGGATCTACCTCATAGTCTTTGAATACTTTCAGCATCTGTCTCCATGCTATCCTTGACGTGCAGAGAACACATCCTGCTTGTGCGTGCCTTTTGGCATCTGCCCTGTGGCAAAAGCCTGTTAGCTGATTTTTTTGTGCAGTATCATGGGACAGAAGACTTGTGCTCCCTGCTCACACAGTGTTTCTCTGGTGTTTTCCAGGATGATGGACATTGCAAAGGCCATGCGGTTGAAGGTTTCCAAGGCAAAGGGACTGCCAGGATTTGAAAATGATCAGAACCACAAGATGGGCACTCTTTCTCTCCCCTTGCCTGTTCAGAAGGCATCAGGGAACCAAATGAAGCGCAAGAAAATGAACTAAAATGTCTGGGAGGGGCAAAGCAGTTGTTTTCTCAACAGCTGTTCCACATATAAGAGTGGTTTTGTCTGTTGGGTTTGGCTGTCCAGCATCAGCACATAACCCTGCTGAAATCCTCTCTCAAGGCTGGGTTGCAACAGATGTTCACTTCATTAAACAGCTTATTTTTTTCATTTATGTAGAAAAAGCTGTAGTAAAACATTTTTCTTTTTTCCTGTCTGTATAAGGGGAGAAAGATGTAGGTTGTGCTGGAGCAAGAAAACATGGTTTGAAACTGCAGGTCCTCCACTGACTACTGAGGATTCCCAGTACCTGGGAGAGAGACTGCTGGGTTATTCAGTCTAGTCCTGGGCCGCAAGGCTCATTCCAAGTGTATACTAAGCAAAGCTGTAGGAATCTCGGGCTTGTGAAAAGCTGAGGATCACCTCCAAGAGAAAAAGCTTACGTGAAACAGGAACATGGGCTGTCAAGAGCAGTCTTCTCTTTGAGGTGTTTTTGCTCCAGATTGTAATTTGAGTTTAATACATAATTGTGGGATTTAAGAGTAACTCATTGCACATCTTAATGACTCACTACTCACAGCTCTGTCACTCACAGAAGTGACAGAAACATCCAATTTGTGAGTAAAGGAGAATTAATCCCATGGGAATTGTAGGCTGTAGATAGGAATGTTTCTATCACAGAATTGCTGATATTGGAAGGGAACTCTTGTGGTCACTTTGTCCAGTCCCCCTGTGCAACCAGGGCCACCCACAGCTAGGTGCTTTTGTGAAATGAGCAGCTTAGCATTAAAGACCATTCTTCAGAGGTTTTAGCACGAGCAGTTTTAATGTGATCTATAAAGGCACGACTTAACAGAATTCAGTGGCAAGGTTCACTCTATTACGTATTACATGGATGACCCATACAAAGGAAAATCAAGGTAAAATTGACCTAGGGATGATTGATACAGGGACCAAAGTCACAAAGGGTAAGGGAAACCCTCCTGTTGAATTACGAGATTCAGAGTAGACTTAGAGGCTGTCACTTCTTTGTATATGAAAAGAAATTACTTGGGAGTCTCTTCTTCCCCAAGAACCACTGTGCCATCGTCTGGAAGATCAGTCCTTTCTCCTCCCTGCAGCTACAGCTACTGCAGTGCTCCTTGCTGAGCACTCTCCCCAGCCCAGCAGCACAGACCATCCCACCTGCTCTCAGGCTGTCTGTTTGGCTCTGCCAAACAGCACCATGACATTGCCAGTACTTCAAGAAGGTTCTGTTGCCAGTACAAACCCTGCAACATGAATCCTCCCTATATGCTCCAGGAGACCAGACAGCCAGGACCATGAAAAATGCAGTGGGTTTTAGTTTCTAGTCCAGAAGACAATGTTTTTCTACAGGCATTGTTTTCAGAAAGAGTCTGCAGTCCCTGCAGGACTCATGAAGAGATTTGTCTTGGCAGAGATTTCTGTATACTCATTTTAGGGGTCCTTCATGATGAGTTAAATTGCATTTATCTATCATTTTGGTGCACACTGGCTTCATCTCAACAAAGAACAGAGTGGAGGCAGCCTTGAGCCAGGTACTAACCTTGGGAACAGACTAGATGCTGGAACACTGCATCTAACTTCTAAAAATTCTAGTTCAAGTGCCAGTTACCCCAGTTCTTCAGCACAGCTCACACAGCCTGCCAATTCAATGCAATCACAGAGTAATAGAATGGTTCAGATCGGGAAGGACATTAAGATCATCTAGTTCCAACCTCCTGTCATGGGCAAGGCTCATTGTTGCCCAAGGCTCCAGCCAACCTGGCCTTGGACATTGCCAGGGATGGAGAGTTCACTTTGCTCCCAGCTGCAGGGATACACGTCAGTGCCCCATCAGCAATCTACAGGATGTACTTTCATATCTGCTGCCTGGAGCAGCTGAACACCACACTGGTGGTTGCCAGTGATGTCATTCTCTGTGATGATGCCCTCTCCCCTGGAGACAATGCTGTGGCTGCAGTTCTTGTAGATGCCATTTCCACATATATCCACCTAGCACTCAGGCTCCACCAACGTGCCTCCCCAGCTGTTATAGGAAATGCTGTTGCTGGCAACCCATATCAGCTGGCTGCCCTGCACCACCACCACCCTGCCATCACAGCTGGCATGAATGACATTGGTGATGACATTGAGCACTTTGCTGCTCTTGACATGAAAGCCAGCAGCTGCCAACAGAAAGACCTATTGGTCAAGAGCTTGCAGCCTCAGTCATGATGGCCACAAATGTATTTCTATGTCTAAAAGCTGCACTGTTTCTTCTCTCACAATATGACTTTCCGAGTGGGAAAACAACCCACCCATACTCAGGTCTGAGACCACCATAGTCTGGGGTCCTTCTGGTCCAGTGGCTGCTTAAGTAGGCCCTGGGAGCCCCACTGCTGGTGGGCCAGGACAACACACTGTTCTGCTCACCACCTCTTCTTCTGGAGCCCAGGAAAAGTGGCAGGCCTTGAGCTCACCTCCATTGTAGTCGATGCTGTTCAACTCCACCAGTGCCACGTTGATGGGATGGTGGACAGCTGGGTACTCCTCACTGTCAGGGTCATTCTCCCCAGCAGCACCCTCCCTTTCCTCCTGTAAACTCTTGTAGCACCCCTGACCCCGGGGATAGTAACCGGCATCCTTGTGGCAGAACACCGCCACCCCATAGACACTGTTGTGGCTGATCTGGTGGCTGATGAGGTGTGGGAGGCTGAAGGACATCATCCACATGCCACGGCCCTTGTTGCCTACAGTGTAGGGTGGCATGGCCCATCAATTTAGCAGTGCTTGGAGACCCCCAGCTCTGCCTCAAAGCAGCTGGTAGTCAGTCCATATGCAATGCAGGTGGGATGATGTCCTCTTTGGGCTCCTCTTTGAGCACACATGAAAGCTAATCCTACACAAGGGGCTCACAGAGATCCTTCAGCCCAGATTTGGTCCCACTGGGCTGACTCAACTCTGTGAGCCTTTTTTTCTCCACCTCTGCCCTTTCCTGGCACTGTCCTTGCTCTGACCCCAGCTCAAGTCCCCTGGTTCAAGTCCTGCAACCAAGAGGTAAATTCCTACTGCCCTTGGGCTCTGTGGGATGGCCAGGCACAGTCCTGTCCACCGGCTCCATGCACAGGTGGCTCTGGTCTCTCTCCTTCTCAGGGCTGGGAGTCCCTGGGGCCAGGGAGTGTGTAGCTTTGTGAGCACCAACCTGGGTTTCCCTGCAGCTTGGACTCATGTGCCCGGATGTATTCTCCAGTTTCTAAAGCAGGCTGAGCCACAGCTTTGTCATGCCCACGGTAGCCAGCCTCTACAGCCACCTTCTTCCTGCCCTGGCCACTGCTGATCCACAAACCTCTGGTAACTGGTAACTCCCTATCTGTGTACCTTACCCTCACTGCAAGAGGCTCACACTGTTTGCCAGCACTACAGACCACCACCGTGGCCAGCATTATGACAGATGCACACAAAACCATGCTATGTGACTACCTGTGCTATATCTCTGTCCCAAACAGGGCCAAAGAGAAGTTCAGCTGCTCCAGGATGCAGATCCATGCCCTGGCAGTGTGGGTTTCTCTGCAGCACTTCTCTCTCCGCAGCTGCTTTAAAACCCCTTAAAAAAAAAAAAAAAAAAAAAAAAGAAAGAAAAAGAAAAAAAAAAGCAAGCTATTTCCAGTCTCCTGAGCAAACCACATAAGGAGCTTAGCCTCTGTCACACGTTAGCCCAGTTGTTGAATTACAGACCCTGCCAGACTAGTCTGCCCCTTAGTTAGCTGGTGCAGGACAGCAGCAGATGCAACTCACCTTGTCCCATGGGGACCATGCATCCTCTCCTTCAACCCTGTCCTGCATGAGGGTGATCATGCTAGGCTGGCTTCCTTCTCAAGGCTCAGAGGGAAGTTCCTGCCCTCCACTGGAGAGAAAGCAGTGGTAAGGGAGAGGGCCTCTTGTGAGCAGCAGCACAGCAGTGCTGGTGGCAAGACCTCTGGGAGTGCTTGCTCTGGCCTGGGCTGCTGCTGCTCCTTGACAAGCCTTCTGTGCGCCACTGCCAACCCTCTCCTGGGCTCCCACCACAGCTCTGGGGTGTGCCAGAGGTAGAGGGCAGCCCAGCAAGGCAAGGCTTGTTTCCCTACCATAAACGGTGTTCCCTTCAATGAGGCCCTTCCCACACTCGCCCATCACCACGCTGCCCAAGCAGCTGTAAGAGATGAATTTGTTCCTGAGGACTGAGTCACCCACCAGCAGATACCTGCTCCACCCCACTGGTTCTCGCAGATGACATTTCCTAGGGCAAGGCAGGGAGGACAAGGTGACTGCATAGGCCTGCTGCACATGGAAGAGCAGACACCTCGCTAGCTGAGACCTGGCCCCACTGGAAAACTCCCACTGCCTGCGCCAGAGCCTGAGCATCAGGAGCTTCCTTAGCAATGGTCTCCCACACAGGCCACCAGTCATTAGCAGTTCCAGTAATCATCACCTCCCTGTCGTCAGAGATGTAGAGCACAGTGGAAGACCACTCAGAGGTGTCAGGACAATGGGAAAGCATCACTGAAATCACAGTTTTATAAACTGGATAGCATGGGAGGGGAAAAAAGCAGTCTCCATGTTAGACTGCTCTAGAGCACAGTTCCATGCCCCAGCTGGGCCAGAGACAAAGGGAACAATAATTTGGAGGACGCACTGCAGAAAGACATGCTCCCAGCATCAACAATAAAAATGCCAACTAGAAAATGGAGACTAGGGGATTATTGAACCGAAAGTCACCCAAGAACCACAACAAGGTAAATTTTGCAGTTGAACAGAGAATTAAAGACAGAAACAAACTGAACATAACAAAATCATTTTCATTCCCATTCCTGTGATCTGGCCTCACCTGTTATCATTCACTGCTATTCCAGCAGCAAGGTTCCCACTGAGGGAGGAAGAGAAGAAAGTTGCCAGCAGCAGTGTGGCCTGCTCAAGGTTTGGACTGATGCCAGCACAGCAGGTCTTTGCAGAGGCACCAGTCCCCCTGGCTGGCTACTCGTCACGGCCTGTTGCCCACGCCTAGCAGGAGGGCATGGGGCAGCTGCACAGTGAAGTGCAGGGAGAGGGAACCACAGTGGGAAAGGAAGGCACATGCAAAGCAGAGCAGAGCTACGGTCAGCTGAACCACTTTCAAGAAGGCGAAAGCCCAAAGAGGCGCAGGGAAGCACACGTCTGTAAGAGTATTCAAATGGCAGGAGACGCTCATGAATATCCAAACAGCCACCACATTAGACCCCATGTCTGTCCAGCCAGGGTCCTGCCTCCAGGAGTGGCCAGCCACAGCTGCAGCCACAGGGAAACTACTGACAAGGAAAAGCAAGTCCTGCCTCCTGCAGCCTGGCTTCTCCTCCCCACTGGTTACCTGCACTCACTGTTATCCCTACTCCCGAGCTGGACTTTCCTCAGGATTAAACTTACTCTCCTGAAAACCACCCTCTGTTCAGCTCTCCCAGCACCACACAGAACATTACACAAGGAGGCATGCTATCCACTGCAAGCTGCTGCAGCCTCCCTGCCCCAGAGGTGCTGAGGAACAGAGGGGCTCCAAGCTGCAGGCTCCTGTGCCCCATAGAAAAGCACAGGAGAAGCAGCATGCAGCAGCTGAAGCCCACCTCGTTTGATGCCACAGAAGAGTCTGGGCTTTAGCCTCCTTCAACCATCCTCCTCACACCAGGGATGAGGTCAGAGGCTTTATCAGCCACGGGACTGCTGCTCTGAGAGGAGCCCCAAAACCAGCATGCAGATGGTGACCATGGTTGATGGTGGGAAGCATTAACACAGTAGCAGGAGCAGAGGTAGTGCTGCATTGGAAATGACAGCCTGCAGAGCACATGTGGGCCCTGCTGCGCATGAGTATAGGTGTCACCTGCTGTCCCCTGGGCTTCCACCTGCCTCCTGTTGGAAGGAACAAAGCCCAAGGGCCCCAACCCCACCACCGGCTCCTCCTCCCCAGTGTGATCCTGAATCTCTGGCTTGCTGTTGAGATCCAGAGAAGAGCAACCAGGCTGATCATGAAATAAAAGTACCAACTGAGCACAGTGCCTCCCACAGACTGCCTCGGCATCCTCTCAGGAGCTCTCACCAGAGATGGCTCCACTCCAACCAGGCTGCGAAGTGAGTGGAGGAGCTTCTGCAGCAGTGAACCAGGGTGGGAAAGCAGTGCATGTGGCATGTGATCACAAGCAATGCACAATCACTGTTGCTGGCTGGGGGTGTAGGTCTGGGTGCTGCGCTTCAAGCTGCTGCTCTGCTGCAAGGGTAAGTGCAGGCAGTGTAGGGGCCATCCATCTTGTCTGGCCAGGCAGCTGTGTCCTTGGTGTCCTTGGTTGCCCCAGCATGGCTGCCCCTCCTCTCACTGCTGCCTGCTCAGGCAAGGTCTGGCAGCTCAGGAAAGCCCCTACCACCCTGCCAGAGCAGTGCAGGCTACCAGCCATGCCAGGGAATGGAAAGCTGCTTGTGCGCTGCAAAGCCTGGTGTGACATGTGTGCCAGCTTCTAGAAAGAAGGGCCAGGCAGAAAGAACACACATTTGGGCTGATTAACACAGGCAATGCATAGAAAGGGAGACAGTGGAGCAGGAGGGAGAGAGAAGAGGGCTCACAGCAGTCTTCACAGCACCTTTCTGTTCTGTATGCGTAGCATCCGTGAAGATGCTTCCTTCCCGTTTTGCTTGGCCTTGTGAATAAATGAATAGTCCTCCCTTCCCATCCCTAAAAAAGCACTGTCAGATGATGCAGCCTTGCAGAGAGCTGGCCAAAAACTGGGCCTCGTCCTGCTGCAGCTCCTGCTGCAGAGACTTGGGTTTAAGGTCCCTCTGAAGGGTGTGCAGTCTGTTGCTTTGAAGCCTGCTGTCCATAACATTAGCAGTTGTGTCACTCAGACTGTGAGCTTGAGAGGGCAGTTTGTAGGCAGCCTGAGCATTCTCTGCACTGTCACTGTTTAAGTCACTGTCACTAGAGTTTGGGTTGAGGGCTGGGGATTCCTCCTCCTTTGCTGCCTGCAGGTTGTCTCTGAATCCAGTGCCTTCCTGGGCTGAGCCGAGCAGGGCGTGAGCACCCACAGTGGAGAAGAAGCTGCTTTGTCCTTACCCTACAACAATCTCCCATGTTCTCACTGGCCCCAGCAGTGATTCTCCCCCAGACATCCCACTTGGCCAAAGGGCAGCCAGCTGGGTCAGGCTCCCGTATGGACACTGACTGGGATTGGCCAGCATGGCCAGGTGCTTGCAGGCTCAGTTACAGTCAGAGCTTGGGCAGCCCTCCACAGTTACAGAGGCATTCCCACTGCTGGTGAACTCACAGCTCTTCAGGATGCAGAGAGGCTTGCTGTGGAGGTAGATGCTGGACTGGCTGAATGTGCAAAACTTCACTTGGCACATCCCTGGTGCATGGATTTGCAGCTGCCCACTTTCAAAGTTGCAACTGTCTAACTGGACATAGCCTTAGCCTGTCTGGAGAGTAAGCATAAAGCGAGTTCATTGCACAAAGCAAGAAAAAGTGGTCCTGGACATACTATCAAGTCCTTCCACAGCAAACAAGCTCACGCTCACAATATACATTCAGGTGTCACAAAAACAAGTTCACACAGGCATAGATGCAGTGCTGCAAGCCGAGTTAGCAAGTATCTTGCAACAAGTGGTGTCTACCGACTTTCTTCCATGCTGGGAACATTTCCTTAACTTCAGAGGCAAGACACAGCTTTGCAGTTGTCGTGGTTTATCACTTCGATGTTTAAGTGGTTTAAGCCACTTTAATGTGATTAAACACTTGCTCAGGGAGGCCCAGCAGTCACAGGAAGGAGCAGACAGGGCCTGATGTGCCAAGATCATTAAACCTTAGCAACACTCTCTACACAGTAGAGTTTGCAAATTCAGAGATGTGTATTGGCTATTGGACATTGTTAATGGACTCATGGGTTTACTGGGTGAATCAGAAGTTAAGACAACCTCAAACATTACGTGGGTGCCCTGGAGAGCTACAATTCTCCCGAGTTGTTAGCAAATTTGGTGAAGGATGCTGCACCCACAGTGTATCAAGCGCAAAGCAAAGAATGTAAAAATTTGTGCCATACTGTTGCACAGGCATTATGTTGTGACAATGCAGTGGCAGAGACACCATCAATTCCTTGTTCTCTCACTGTGGTTAACCATCTGACTTGCTGGTGCTTGCAGAACTGTGAGCCATCCCTACCACGGCTTTCCTGCTTTGTTAAGCAATACATATAGAAATTTATGGGTGCTGGCATACCACCAGGATGATTGTGCATGGTCAAATATCTCTGCTTATGTACTGAAAAGGCCAACTGTAATGCAACAAGGTGCAGAGGAGCCAGGTCAGAAAAGCTGAGTAGTGTGCTTGGAATTTCAGTGCTCCTAATTTGACAAGAATCTCTTAAATCACTATTTTCTCTTCCTTGAGTGGTGCACCACACTAAAAGCAGACTGAAAATAGCTTGTGACAAGTGAGATGGGGCAATTTTACAGATATCCAGGGTCTTTAGCCAGCATACAGTCCTAACATCTGGTTGCAGCCTTGAGCAACCTCAGAAGTGGTCATACCGCGGAAAGGTTTTGAAATGCAGTTATCTGTACCCAAAGACAGTAACACAGAAATCCCTTCAGACCACTAGCCTGCTTCAGACTTGATCGTAGCTTCTGCTTTTCTAATTAAAAAGTGCTAATAAACAGAGATACAATCAAATAAGCTTCTGAGAGGCTGCTTGTGAAAACCTGTCTGAAATTGCAACTTGCAGAGTTCTTATGATTGCCAGTAAGATTGCTGTAAGTTTGCTTTTTATGATTTGTTTTTCACTGATGGCTTTGGCGGGGAAATGCTCTCATTTCAC
Organism: Neopsephotus bourkii; assembly: GCF_033783945.1. Lineage (NCBI taxonomy): Eukaryota > Metazoa > Chordata > Aves > Psittaciformes > Psittacidae > Neopsephotus > Neopsephotus bourkii. The sequence continues at coordinate 257,848 of NW_026901617.1, forward strand.
CAACAGCAGCTGCACATGGAGACCAGAGCAACAGTCTTAAAAGCAAAATGCAGCCACACTGACCAGCCAAATGCAGGAGATACTACTGAGCAAGACACCACATGTCTGCATTAGCAACCCAGCATGTGGCCACGGACAAATAGGGACTGTTTCAGCAGATTTGCAGCTCAGTTTTCCCACCATATGCCAGTGCATTATCTTTCTCCTGAGGACTTTCAAATTGATTTAGATATGATAGTGTGACCAGCAGGTTGAAGGAGGTGATCCTGCCCCTCTACTCTGCTCTCATGAGACCTCACTTGGAGTATTGTGTGCAGTTCTGGTGTCCTCAACATAAAAAGGACATGGAACTGTTGGAACAAGTCCAGAGGAGGCCGCGAGGATGCTCAGGGGACTGGAGCACCTCCTGTATGAAGATAGGCTGAGAAAGTTGGGACTGTTCAGCCTGGAGAAGGGTGTGTGGAGACCTCTTAGCAGCCTTCCAGTATCTGAAGGGTGCCTACAAGGATGCTGGAGAGGGACTCTTCATTAGGGACTGTAGTGATAGGAAAAGGGGTAACAGGTTAAAACTTAAACAGGGGAAGTTTAGATTGGATATAAGGAGGAAGTTCTTTACTGTAAGGGTGGTGAGGCACTGGAATGGGTTGCCCAAGGAAACTGTGAATGCTCCATCCCTGGCAGTGTTCAAGCCCAGGCTGGACAGAGCCTTGGGTGACATGGTTTAGTGTGAGGTGTCCCTGCCCATGGCAGAGGGGTTGGAACTAGATGATCTTAAGGTCCTTTCCAAGCCTAACTATTCTATGATTCTAGATATTATACGTGACATCATAAAATTGTGAAAAGGAAATGAAAGCGTACGTTATAGCTAATGATGGACTGACTTATCACAAGGAAAGTCTTGTTTTTGGAGGCACAGCCCATGGGCGCAGCATTCATGCTGGGCATATCCCACTCTAGACCAGTCAGCAACTGTCTATGGGGACCAAAGTCTTGTCAGGGTGGACTACGGCAAGAGGGCTAAGCCCACAACACTGTGTTCTGGCTTAGGTATGCAGAAGACCCTGGATATCCCAGCTGAGGGCTCCTAGCCCAGGCTGAAGCAGAGTGCACATCGACAGCATCAGGCTTTTGGGCAGAGGGGCTGATGTGGTGCACACTGTAAGGACTGCCAGCTCCCGGGGTACTTCTTGTACACCCACCTTCTTAGGTTGCTCACACCTCACCACATGGGCAGTTGGAAAGGTGGCTGGTGAGAAGGGGAAAATCACTGAACAAAGGAAAATGCCCACCAGCCTGGGAGCCAGAAACATCCTTGAGAAGCACAGATGCATCCCTGAAGCACAGCTGGGTACTGAGAAACCTGAGATACCACCAACAGGTGCAACATACAAGGGACTGCAATGGCAACCTATGATCTGGAAAAGTGGAAACAGGCCATAAAAATAAAATCGCTATGAAATAACAAAAAACATCATTATTAGCTGCTGCAGGTGAAAAATTTAAATCAACAGCATTTACTGGTTGTTTAAAGTGGTGGTGTGCTACAGCCCCTTAAAACAGACTCACTTTTTATCCAAAATCAAGCCTCTCTGAGAATGTCTCATTCTGCATGTACTTTTCCTTTGGCCCCCCCTTTTGCGGTTGATTCAGTTTGTTCTCAAGCCCCTGGGATGACTGGGCACCCTTCTAAATGGAGTGACACACCCACTCATCGAGTGAATAGTGCTTTGGTTCCGGTAGCACAGCCACGACTAAAGTCAAACCTGCAGTGGAAACAGTGCAAGGCCAGACCTCCTCAGGGACTAGGAAGCTATATAGGGTCTTATCAGGAACTAACAGTGCCAGCCTCAGCTGGGAAAACTGCTAAAGCTAACAAAACAAAAACTGCTATAGCTGTGCACCTACACAAAAACTGAAGAGTGGGGGTTGACAAGTCCATCACTTTGAGTTCACCAAGCTCTCCTCTAGGGGTGCACCACGGTGACCTCCCTCAAGCAGGGATACCTCTCAAGATTACTCCCTCAGCCTGAAAGACTCCTTAATATGGCATCTGACACAAGGTAATATGATATGAGGTAATCTGGTATGAGGCATCATAACGAGGTAAGAAATGTTTTACAGTAGGCCTACCTAAAAGTATGTTCTATACTAATGACATTTATATATCCAGCTGTTGTGTACTTAAAAGTATTGATACATGGATTGAATCCACAACTCACTAGAGTTGTAAAGTAGGTATGCTTTATTCAGCGCTGAGACGCATAGGGGTTTCTCCTCCAAAAGCATGTGCACCCCTCTTTGCCACTCAGTTCGTTTATATTACATATAATGATTACCTAAACATGAGATTGCTTCACGCCTAATACATATGCAAAACCTATTCCTGTCTAGTACTATAATTAGTTTTCTGGCATTGGTCCCATTGGTGCACCTATGCAGTGCCTCCTGGTGGTGGTCGTTAGGGGGTCGTGAGGATGAAGGCCTGTAGCTCCCCTTCATCACCGCCAGTAACCTCTTGCCTTCACGCAGACTCAATGGTTTCGGCTCCTGTCCAAACCTCAGGTTCGGTACAAGCCGGTTTTATGCATCTTAAAGTAGAAACTTGTCAAGTTTATAAATTTTGTTACTCAGGCTAGCTTCTGTTCCTTTTCTTTCTAAAGATACTATTCGAACAAGAACGTCTTAAATATTAAGCTATGAATCTTATCTACTGCAATTCTGCCTAGCAGCTGTAACTCCTATAATTCTGCTTCACCATTCTAGCAACTTTAACTCCTGTGGTTCTGCTTCACCAAGCACAGCGACTGCTTAAGCAAGCAGGCACAATGTTAACCCTTTATTTCCTGGTATCAGTATAGTAAGCAGGAATGTTTGACCACCATCTAAATTATCGTTTAAATCATTTAAATCAGTGTCAAATCATTGTCAAATCAGTTTAATTACTGTTTGATTATCGCTTAATCACAATTCAACCACTAATAAACCCTCTAGTTTACACCACCACAATGACCTCTCCTAATTCACAGCTGGTTTGATCCTTTCTGCAATCTGTCCAATTCTCCTGATAAGTGTATTGTATTCTCTACATAAGTAACCCATCATAAGCACATCTGTTATTGTATTAGTGGTAAGTTTGCAGTAACCTGTAATAATATTTACCTACTTGTTTGCTACTGTTACTGGTTGCTGCTATAAGGTTGTTGCTATTACTGATTGCTGCCATACTATTGATTAGTACTGTATCACTGATCACTGCTACTAATCTGTAATAGCCTGATAGATATTCATATTTGCTTTATTACACAAAGGCATTTTGGCTAGTGGCAATTCGTGTGGCATTTGTGGCAACCTGTAATCAAGTGGAGACATTTGAAGGATAAAGCGCCTGAGCCCCTATGCGTTAGGGAGTCCAAGAACCCCTGGCTGTGCCCTCTGAACACCCAGGGAATTCACGTGGCCTCAGGAATACTCTGGAATCCTCAGGAATTCTTTGGTGGCCTCGCCATCCCCACAACTCTGCCCTGCCGAGCCTCATCTCGTAGAGCACCTAGGAAAAGTGGGACAGCATATAGACCACATTGTGGAAGCGAGCAGTGGGACAGTGCTGGTCAATGCTTGCCAGCAGTGCCACATCCCCCAGTTTGGCCTGCCCCACAGCCTCCACAGGCACCTTCAGCAGCACCTTGCTCTACTCCTCATGTGCACCAGGCAGCAGCACAAGGCATTTGTAGGGGCTGGCAGTGCCAAGGACTGGCTGGCACCTGCTGAACTCAGCCCCTGTGCTAACACAGAGCTGGCACCAGCCCTTCCTCCTCTGGAAGAGAGAGATGCAGCTGGAGGACTGCATATCCTGCATGGTTTTGGTTCAGGTTTTGGAGGTCAGGTAGTGGTGTTTGAAGGCCTCTCTCCAGTACTGTGGCTCCACAGGCTGGTTAGGCCAGTTGGGGTATCTGTGCTCAAGGAAGCCGAGGCAGAGCCGCCTCCTGTTTTGTCCAGGCTCAGGACGAGCTCATACCAGGCCATGCAGACCAAGCTGCAGCAGTCCAGGTCAGGGAGGCATAGGTAGGCTAAGATGAGCTGCCACAGCTCCACTGGGAGGCTACCAAGCCCCTTCAGCACCTGCAAAGGAGAGGACACAGAGTCAGTGGTGTGTCCAGAGAGCTCAGGGCAGGGACCCCATGTTGACACTGACATTTAAGTCCCCGCTGAACGTACCTCTCCAGGGTCAGAACTGTACAGGAGCATGCCAAGGGCAGCAGGCTGGCACACCTCAGGTAGACATGGGATCTGACCAAGGGGGGCTCAGCACTCATCCTATGGTGTGCTCCATCCACCATCACCCCTGGCCATCCCTTCCTCCCTCTCATGCTAGCCCCATTCATGGGTCAGCAATACCCAAACAACCTGTTCTGAGGTCTCTGCTCTTTCAGGGTGTTTAGAACTTTGTTGTTTAACTCTAAGGTTCAAAGATGCACGTAAACAAGCACATCCATCCTCCCCTAGCAACGGATCTCCCACTGCAGCTTCCCCTGCCCCAGCCCCTGCTGTCACCTCCCTGGGAGAGTCGCCTGCCAGCTCCCACACAGTGACATGGCATGAGACCCCAGGAGCAAGGGGCTGCCGAGGCAGGGTGGCCATGAAGACAGATGCACAGCTGGGAGCACACGCTGCACGACAGAGCTGCTGCGTGTTCGGCCAGGTCTTGCTGCTAGGAGGGTTGGCAATGCGGCATGCAGAACCTGCACGGCTAACTAGCAGGCGTTCTCCCGACAAGCGCCTGCGGTCCTCTCAGGACCACCCCTCTGAGATGCAGTACCCGATCCTAAAACAGCTTCTCCAGGCCCTACAAACAGGGCCGCGGGGACCAACACAAACCCAGAGCAGCACTGGGAACTGCGAAGCTGGAGACAGACACCAGGATACAAGTTCTGCAGCGCCCCCCTCCGCGGCTTTCCCCTAGCTCTCTCCCCGACAGCTTCATGGGACCCACAAAGGGGGAATGCCCCATCCACGGCAGCAGAGCCGCTCCCGCCCTGCCGACTTGTCGCACGGGGCTGCCCGAGAGCGCTCGACTGCCCGGCGCTCACCCCTGCTCCGCGCCACCTCCATCTATCACATCCGCTCCCGCTGCGCCAGGAGCCCGGCTCGCCTCACGATGGGACCTGGGCCTGCGCAGCACGTACCGCCATCTTACTGACTGGCAGCGCCGGGTCACGTGGAGCGGAGACGGCGCGGCGCTTCCTCGCCCTCTTGTCGTCGCCTCTCGTCATCCTTCGCGTCGGGCAGTGTGGTTACGTTACACGGGCGCGCGCGCGCCCGCGGCGGAAGTCGGGGGCCCAGCCCGCCGGCAAAGACTCCCATCTGCTCCCGCCCTGCTGCTGCCGCCATGGCAACGGCCGCAGGTACGTCCTGAGGCGTGCCCCGCCACCGGAGCCCCGAATCAGATCGGCTCGTTTCGGCGCGGCCCGGCGGTCACGCAAGCGCATTGTGTCAGGGGCGGGCGAGATAGCGTGGTTCCGTTGGGAGCGGGCTGCAGCCGCCGCTCCCCGCTCCGCCGCGCTGCCGGCCTGACCTTGAGCTCCCCCTCGGGGCCCAGAGCCTTCGGGAACGGGGTAACGCCTCAGGCTCCAGCCCGGCAGAGCGCCGCGCTGCTGGCCACTAAGACGGAAGGCAGGGCGTCTGCTCTCGTGGCCTCCCCACTTGCCCCGCTGCTGCGGTACTGACTTGTGCTTGGCTGCTTGCTTTCAGGTCCCCTGGCGCCGTGTCCCGGAGCGGCTGCGATCGCAACCAGACGTCCCCGGCACACCGCCGCCCAGGCCGGGCGGCCCTGCCAGCGTCGTCGAGAGCATTGAGGGCTCTTTAGCGGCGTCAGCCTGGAGAGTTTTGCCCTGGCACAGTGGCTCCGCGGAAGTCCCACGCCGGTAATGCGGTGAGTTTGGGAGCGTGGCTGGGGAGGGGCTCGGTGCTGCCGGCGGGCCGCTGAGCCCGAGGTAGTATCTGGTGTTTGACATCGCAGTAGGTGGTCGGCTGGAGAAACTAGTGGACGAATCCGTCAGCCTTCTTGCTGACTGCATGCCTTCAGGGTTTGGTTAGTATTTTAGGGGGAATATTTCTCACGATGGCGTGTTTGTAGAGTTACTCTGGTTTACTGCTCTAACAAGCGTTTGGGGTAATCTTAAACAGTGACTTGCCCAGGAGGAGTTCCTAGGCAGCACATTCATTCCATGGCAGTCAGGACGACAGGAAACACTGCAATCTCCTGCTAGAATTGGAAATACAAAGACATAATGCAATACCAGATACCAAATGCCTTTTTCTTTATTTTTTTCCCTTGTGTTTGGCAGACCTAGTGGGCCACCTGCCATCATTTTGAAGGCCATGGCCATTTAAGCAGGTAAATGGGTTGAGACTAGGTATATGTACCATATGATATACAGACCTTGGATTAAGGAACCTGATAACAAAAAGAATTGCATGTGCCCCCTTGCTCTGAGCACTCTGAACTTGGCTGCTGCATTGAGGGGAACTTCTGTGTATAAATGGGATGTTGCAGCAGCTTCAGGTGTTCACCTGTATAGGCAGTTTTGTTAATTCAAAACTTTTTTGTATTTGAGAACTGTTTTTTTTTTTTTTAATGTTAAATTGTAATAAAATGGCTGCTGTGCTGAAGTACTCGTAGATGGTACAGGCCATACAAAGTGTGCCTGAAAACAAGGGTTCTGTCATAAACACTTCTGGGAGGACTTGCTATGCTTGGCTGTTGCAAGTTCCCAACTCAGAAGCGTGACAAGGATCCTGCAGTCCTCAACAACTCCTTACTGCACACATCCACTACTTACACCAAAAGGAGGATGTAGCTTCTGAAACTAAAAGTCTCTCTCTCTCAGTTTTGTTTTGTCTTTGTTGTTTGTTGGTTTTTGCCTCACTCAGCTGTCACCCATATAAATGACTAGTTGTCAAAGACCTTTTGAATCATCTTGTTATTGTCTGTGATGAGACTGTTCCACACTGTTAGTTAACATGACCCACTGTCCCCTGTCTAAGGCTAGCATATCTTCAGATGGGGCTTTTTTAGTATATACAAGTAGAATTATAGTAATCTGAATAATACTGTAAACCACCGCATATATGGTGATGTATAAGCCATATAATACAGATCTTTGTCTCTTATGTTCCTTCTTATATTGAAAGAAACACTTCATCTTTGTAAAATATTAAAGTGGCATTTTCACTTGCTACACCTTAAAGGATTAAATAGTATGTAAGTGTAGGGGAAAATCCAGTCAAGGTAAATATGTGTTTTGTTTTAGGAAGAAACTGTGTACTTGGTCAGAATAATCTGTTAGGTTGCTTTGAGCAATCCAGCTTGTTTCTGGATAGCCTCTCTTAACACATCATTCACATAACAGCCGGTAGTGGCTGCACCTTGAGAATCAGGTCCTTGTGGCAGTTACAAATACTAGCTTCAAATACAATTTTGAAATCATGGGACACTCATGCTGGTTGCTGGCAGGTAGTATCTGAAGTTTGCAAGCCAGCACCTGCCTCACTTGATTGTTACCAACTTAGCTCAGATTGTTCTGTAATGAAAGTTAGTATTCGAATCAGCTGCAAAAACAGATTTTTATAATTGTTGAACAAGTAATCCCATTTTAAGTGATGAACAAGTGTTGCCTGGTAATGATTATTTTAGTGCTTCTCTGCTTTATTTGGTAGAGCTGTCTCTGGTTCTGTGTCCTTCAGAACCTCAGATTAAGACAAACTCAAGGTCCTAAACTTCTTGACAGAACATGAAAACAAAGTCTGGGTTCAGGAAGCAATCTTTCTCTGTAGATAAGGCTGCAGTTTAACTGGAATGCTCAGAATTTTTCAAAACTATTAGAATTCTTCTTGTTTAATTTAAAGCTGTGATTACAGTTGTGTATTAGATTTGGAGTAGAGTTAGTTTTCTTTAGAGTAGCTGATACAGGGTTGTATTTTGGCTTTGTGATGAAAATAATGTTGGTAACACCAGGATGTTTTAGCTATAGCTGAGCATTAATTGCACAGAGTCAAGAGCTCTTTGGTTCCTCATGCTGCCTTGCCAGCAAGCAGTCTGGGGGTGCACAAGAGTTTGGAGGGGATACAAAGTAAGATAGTTGACCCTCATTGACCAAACGGGTGTTCCATTCCATACAATGTCATGCTCAGCAATAAATCTGGGGGAGGGAGGTTGGAGCTGGGATGCTGCTCAGAGGCTGGCTCCTCTCTCTCTCTATTGGGTTTTTTTGGTTGCTTTTTTTTTTGGGGGGGGGGGGGGGCGGAGAGGTGCCCCTTAAAAGATACTTCTAAAATCTTTTTAATTATTAAACTTTTTAGCTCAGTTTTACCTCCCTGATTCCCAGAGGGGGTAGAATGAGCATGTGATGTTTAGTTGCTGGCTGGGTTAAACCACAACTAACAAACTGTTATTTAAATTATCTGATGTTTTCTGCCATAGAGAAAGGCAGAGTGGAATAACCAGAATTTGTAGTACTACAGCATGTATTTTATTTATTTGTTTATTTATTCTTAGGCTCTCTTTTTTCCCCATCACCACCATCCTGGTGATGTATATTTTATTTGCGTGACAGTAGGCCTTTCACGGTTTGAATTATTTGGCACAGTGAATGGGGAAGTCCAGTGTATAAGCTTCCTCTTGTTAACTGTGATGTAGCACTTGCAAAGTTCCTACCTCAGTTTTCTTCCAGGTTTCCTTCTATTTCAGTTTGAAAATGTATAGAAAGGAAAAACTGCCACTTTTTCAGGTCTCTGAGACTTGAGTAGAAAACAGTACAACATCTGTCAAATCTGGTGTTTGTCACTTTTCTCCTTCATATTTTATGAGCTTTCCTCAGGTGTAAGGTACCGGGTGCTGTTGGAATGATCAGCTAGTGTGAAAACAAAAAAAAAGCTGCAGGGTCACATGCAGCTCTGCTCATGTTCTTTCTTTTCATTTTTTTGATGTAGATAAGGAGAATTGAGATGAACTATAGCAAGAAAAACAGTATGGTGGATTCAGAAGGTTCTGCCCCAAAGAAGGCAAAGGAATATCTAAGCACTGATGTAACAGCTACCTCTGGAAGACATTATCTTTGCGGCTGCTGTGCAGCCTTCACAAATATAGCAATCACTTTTCCGATCCAGAAGGTCCTCTTTCGACAGCAGTTGTATGGTTTGAAAACAAAGGATGCACTACATCAGCTGCAGAAGGACGGGATTCGAAATCTCTATCGTGGTATCCTTCCTCCCTTAATGCAGAAAACGACAACACTGGCTTTAATGTTTGGCTTGTATGAAGATGTCTCATCCCTGCTCCATAGCCACACGAATGCTCCTGAACTAGTCGCTTGCAGCATGGCAGCAGCACTTGCAGGGACCACAGAAGCTGTTCTTACACCTTTTGAGCGAGTTCAGACTTTGCTTCAGGACTACAAACACCACGATAAATTTACAAACACTTACCAGGCTTTCAAGGTACTGAAAGTCTATGGGGTGAGAGAGTATTATCGGGGACTGGTGCCTATTCTGCTCCGAAATGGACCCAGTAATGTACTTTTCTTTGGCCTACGGGGACCTATTAAACAGTGTCTGCCCGAAGCAACTTCTTACAGCACTCATTTGGTCAATGACTTTATCTGCGGAGGGCTGTTGGGTGCCATGCTTGGATTCTTATTTTTCCCAGTGAATGTTGTAAAAACTCGCATGCAAGCTCAAATTGGTGGTGAATTTCAGTCCTTTTCAAAAGTTTTTGTGAAGATCTGGCTGGAACGAGATAGAAAACTCATCCACCTTTTCCGAGGAGCCCATCTGAATTACCATCGTTCTCTCCTGTCCTGGGGCATAATCAATGCAACCTATGAATTCTTGCTAAAGCTGTCATGAAAACCACTGTCTTCCTTCAGCTCCTCTGTTCATGTGGTTATTGGGACATACAATGTCACTTAATCGCAGGAAACAGTGCCTGCGTAGTATGAAAGGTAATTAGTCTTGGCCTTCAATATTTATGGAGTGAATGGTGATGCATCTAAACCTTGGTGCAACTAAGGTGAACTTTAAAAATTATTTATTTGCTGGCAGGTGAGTTTTCCCATAATGGAGCTACTAGACAAATAAAAGATTTAAAACAAAATAAATTTAAAAATACTTTTATTAGTCCAGCAGCTTATTCTGTATCACTCCCAAAATTTTGTAACACTTTGATGGAATGTGCTCCATTATCCACACTGTAGATCATAAAAAATCAAGGATCAGCTGATGAAAATTGATTCTTTTGCCTGATAAACATCAAAATCTCCATTTAAGAACTGTATTTTGTAATGTTTTAGAGTCCTAAGTACTTCCTGCTATTTAAAGCTAAAAGGACAGATCCAGATGGGGATAACTGAAGTTTAGAACTTCAAACTTAAATGAAGCCTACACAAACTGCTTTTTGCCAGCTGTTTTGATGCTTGGCTTTAACATGAGTATTTCATTCAGCAGTGGTTACCAAATGTTTTAATTTCAGTGTAAACTGACTTCGGAGTGGAATCTGTATGTATATGTACTTGTGTGCCTTCGTGTAAAAAGGGAAAAGTGGAAGGAATGAAATGGCAAATCTACTAAAGCTTTAAAGTGTCCTTCCTTGTTAAAAAAACTTCAACTTGTAAACATGGAGTTTGTTCTGCTTTTTGTGGTTGGTTGGTTGGTTTTGGTTTTTGGGGATTTTTTTTTTATTGCTGCTTTTTCTGTTACTTGCAGCTATGGGGCTAGAAAGAAGATGGCCCCTTCTGTAATGCTCATGAAATGAGTTAGCTTCCTGCAGCAGAGAAAGTAGCTCAAAACCACAGCTCTTTGTACCGAGTTATCTTGTCTCTTGCAAACTTTTGTTTCGTTTGAGTGTGGAATAATGGATCACAAGAAGGTACTTTAACCTGAAGCTTGGTGTTCTGCCTACTTGATACATACTCTTGATGGTTCTGTAAGGCAGAATTGTGTAGCACCATTGACAAAGATGAGGTTTTTGGGTATTACTGACTTAAGTGGAGGTCTTTATAGCAGAGATAACAGCCAAAGATTACTTTAGAAGGAGCTAGGTAGGAAAGATACAGTGTTTGGAGATGCGTTTAAGTCTTCTATAGGTGACTATTGAAAAAGACTTAACAGATATAGGAAGAATTATGTGTCTTACAGACTTGGGAGTTGAGAGATAAGACTTGAGGCCTTAGAGAAAGCGACAGAAGAGCAAGCATGGCCATAAAACAGATGAGGGTCTCAACAAAAAGCATTTGATTTTTCCTGGGGGCTTTGTTTTATGAAACTCTATATGTAAGAAAATATTTTGAATAATGGGGGGCAGGAAAGCTTTCAGAAACTGGTCTGAATTGGTCTTTTCATAAGTTTTGAATGGCTGTTACTTTTTAAAATTTGAGTTTTCCATCTGCTAAACTGTCCCAAAACATTGATTCTAATCCGTGTGTTATAATATAGTCCCTAGCTTGACAGTCAGAAATGCCCAGGCACAAGTGAGCATCCTATATCTGAATGTTGCGATCATCTGTATTTAAATAAAATGTTTACTGAATGTTTGTTACTGGCAGAATCTGTGTACTGTTGTTTTTTTTAAATCATTCCTCAGTGGAGTAAAAAAATTGCATCCTGTGTTTCTCTGTGGAAAATGATACATACTTCTCTGATTTTTCTAAGAGAAATCTGAAGTGTTTAGAGTAAAATATTAACATAAGCCTCCCCCTAATTGGTGATTGGCAGCAAAAGGAAAGTGTGGTCCTGATCTGTTTCTGTCACTGCTTATGTTGCATGGTTAGATTGAGTGCAGTGCAGATCTGTCATGATGGAATAGTGTTCAAGTATCACCTTTATAGCCACTGACAGTTTTACAGCACACTCAAAGGAACTGTATGCTTAAGGTACGGATGTTTTATGTGTAAGGTGACAGATGCTCAAAATCAGTGAAGAGGGGGATCCAGTGAGTTTTGGCACACAAGTTACTGCTTACAAAAGTTACAGAGTTTACAAGACAGGGTGTGTAATTGGTCTTCAAGAGAACAGAGAAGGAGTTGCAGTGCTTCAACTGTTTAGTATTAGTATTTATGTTCCTTTGCCATGGGACAGCACAGGAGTGGGATCCTCAGTGTTTTGCTGCCATGACTCATCATGTGTTGCTATTAACCCAGGGCATTGCCTGAACAGCTAGAGGGGCCAGGCCTCATTTGCTGCCTTCTCTGAAAACATATAGCTCAGGTTTTGATAAGCCTCTAAAGGAGAATTTTTAAACTGATTGCTGATGCTGTGGTTGCTTTTCTTGGTGGACTACAACAATAATTTCCAGCTAAAGAAGGGAAAGGGAATTGGGAAGGGGAATTCCACAACAATGATAACTGGAATAGAGAGAGAATAATAGAGCTAGACTTTGGGTAATAAGTGCTTTGAGCAAAGGAGGGTAATATTGCAAAATACTGCTCTGTGGGTTTTCAGGCATATTTCTATTCCAAGACTTTCTATACAATATTTTATGCAAATCAGTTAATCAAGTTTGGCCAGTTCTTAGCTGTTTACGAAGTGGGTATGGGGAAATCTTTTGCATGGGAAAGTAAACTAATATGAAGGCAACAGCTTTCAGCACCTCTGAAATGGCAGTGGCTGGAAAAGGCAAGAGGCTCCAGTAACGGCTATAAGATGTAAACATCACATACCAGTCAGGCTGTGACAGTTCAGTTAGCTTTTGGTCATAAAAAAAAAAAAAAAATAACACCACCTCTAACAACTAGAGAGACAGCTTTCTCCTCTTTTATTATGCAGTGTGTGACAAGGGGGTGAGAGAAAGCCATGAGCACTGACAAGCCCAAACAGCATTTTTGCAGCGTCAGAGTAAATAAACTAGATATAGTGTATTGATTTTAGGCAGGGTACAGACTGTTTATCACTGCCTGCTCTGGTGATCTGCATCAAACAGGTTTGTTGTACCAATAAGAGGTTTAGAGTCAGATTTTGACTCTTCTTAGCTCATTTTCAGGAAAGCTCGATGGAGAAGTGCTACAGCTGGGTCTGTGACCCACAAGTTTGAGAGCTGCATCAGCAGCTAAGTATTACCACCCTTATACTAAAGCCAGGGCAACAAAGTGTGCTCGTTTCCTCAGATGCTTAGCTTGTATTCCTCTGCCCAAGCTCAGATCCACCTGATTTAAACCCAGATGCCACATTGCTCCTATGTGTGTTGAAGGCCTCATTTACAGAAAACTGCAGGTAACAATGTGTGCAATGTACCTTCAGTGCCCAGTGCCCCATGTGCTCCATCAGTCCAGCATGACACTGTGACATTTATCAGCTCTTTAGGTGATAATGAGGCAGAATTCAGTTTTCGTGCAGATGTTGTTTTTGCTGTGGCTAATGACAAGTGGCTTTACTGGAGCCCAAACCTTTGCAAGAGGAAGAGGGCAGTGTGTCACTCCTCACAGCCAGCCCACAAACCTCTGCCTCAGATACAGCTATCCATGGCAAAGCAGACAGGGTATTTTCAGTCTTAGGCTGTTCCCCGTGGACATAGTTGCCTGCTCACCAGGTGAATGCAGTTTTACAAAGAACAGCAATGCTGTCTTCAAGGATTAGAAAGGAGCTCGCCACCCCACAGGTACTGCCTCAGGCAATGGAATAGTTACTTGTACTTAGTTTGTAATTATCACACTAGCCCCAGTATGTGTTCTGCTTTCTGGGCTTCATGAGTGAACTGTTTCTTCTTACAAGCATGCTCAACAGTAAGGACAATAGCAAAGAAACCGGTGGAGGGGAAGAGACCTGTGTACAGAGGTTGTTTTGCTGTAAGCAAAAGTCTTAGTTGTAAGGAGTAGGCAAGAACCAGTGAGCATCACAAAACACATCTCGGTGTGAGATAAATACATTAAAATAGATTTTAATTCAGTGAATTATTAAATATTTAATTTATTATGCAAGCAAGAGAAACTGTCCACAAATAGTAACTTACTGTACGACTGTAAGTACAATATTTTAAGAGCAGGTGTGGTACTTCCTATACTATATTAAAAGGCTACAATTTTTACTATGAAATCTCAGATATTTCAAAATATTCTACATGCACAATTTATTCTTGTAATAAAAACCTTAACTGAAGTTACTTAGTGCTTTAGAAAAATGCACCTTTGACTAAGATCAGGAAATGAGAAGTTTCTTTTTCCTGCAGGCTGTTGACTTTTCTCTTTTACTCCAACTTTTTAGAATCTTGTAAACTAGATTTTTAAAAAGCTTTCATTTGGCAAGAGTATTTCTTTTTTCCAAGAGTTCATATTTCATAAAGCAACAAACCCATATTTTATGCTATCAGGACCACTTCCACATCAGTTACCCAAATTAAAAACCAAAACCAAATCACCACCACCACACAAAAAAAACCAAACAAACCACAAAAATCAACCACACCATCCCCAAAACTCTGGAAGAACCTGATGCATACATTCTAATTCTGGTAGTAGGCAATCCAGCTGTCCTTACCAAGACTTACAAGAGTGCAAACAAACGTGTGTGTGTGTGTCTGTCTATATCACTGTGCTTTTCTTTCTATCCCCAATAGTTCTGTTTGGAGGTTACATTTTTCCCTGAACTACCCATGTTTGACAAGTGGGCCCATGCCCCATGGCTGCATACATGCTGAAATGAAATTATACCTCATACGGATAAAGTACATATACACAAATGTCATTCTACAGTCCCATTAATAGTTTGTCACCCTACCCACAAACGTCCAACAGTGCTGTAGTGATTTGCAGACTGAACTCTAATGGAATACTCAAAAAATGCATTTTCTCTCACAACATACAGTCACTGGACTATTACGGAAGATTACCAGCTTCAGACATGGGTTTGGTTCCTGTCATTGCTGCTATATGTTGACATTCCTGTAGAGATCTTAATCACACAGTTTATCTGCTTTTGCTGATCAGCCCTGCTGTGAATGGAGGAATTCTTTTACTACAGAAATTAACGAACATGAAACCATCCATTTAAAAAACATACTACATGCTTTACAATCAAATTGAGATCTCTTACTCAGTATAAATACTGTAAAATCTATCAAGTGATAAACACTTGAGTGGTCAAAAGTAAACATTTTAAAGAAATCTCTCACGTAAGTCAATAGCTTACTTAGCTGTTAGTGCAGTCTGTGCAGTCTTTCACCTACTATTTGAAACATTTTTTTGTATTTATTTCAGGTTTATATATTTATGGAAGGTTAAGAATTCACTTTTGAAACGTAACAGCAAGATAAACCTTTTTTTTTTTTTTTTTTTTACTATCTAGAAATAATCCAAAGCTCACCAGCAAATTACTTCATTAAGGTAATACTATTCAGAAATAACTGAAAATCGCTCTTTCCACCAAGACAGTGGAAAGACGTATCAGTTATGATAAGCCTGCAACTGCAAAGCGTATCAGTTATGAACTACTGAACAGTGTTTCAGTAAGTGTTGCTTGAACTTCACAGGTAAAGTAAATGAACTTTCATTGAAAACTTCCAAGTTGTGTTAAAAGGGAATAATCAAATTATCAAAACCTAGTATTACTTACTTATTCTAATTCAACTTACTACCAATATAATCAGAAGAACTAAGTAACATTTCTACAGCATACATGGAGAGAATTAATATGCATCTGCTGGATACGTTACAAAAACATCAGTGTTACCATCAAACCCCTTAATCAGATCAATGTCAACTTTTAGCATCAATCCTACACTCCTGCTCAGCGGCTCTGGTTTCCAGAGCTGGGCAAGGCTGGTCAAGCCACAGTGCTGTGATGACATGTCACTTGGGAGTAAAATTTATTTATACAGAAAAGTTAGTATCCAATGTTTCAGCACAATACTCTTGTAAAAAACAGTGGATCATGAGGTAGAATTAAAAAAGTAACACTCAGTGCACATTAACAGGCATAGAATTAAAGTCTACCAGTTCAAGGAATTTCTGAGAGGAAAAAACAAAACCAGCCATGAAAACGAACAAACAGACCTAAGAACTCTGATTTCCTGTGTGCTGCTTACCTCCAAAATGAACACAGTTCAAGCCTATGAGAACAGTAAGATATCTTCAGTTACCTGTAGTCCCTTCAATGGTGTTTAGTAAAACAGTGAGGCGAGAAAACAGCAGCCTAGAAGCAAGCGCTTAGGGAAGAGTCATCATAGTCCACTGCAGTGATAGGGGTAGAACCCGTTTGTCACTAACAGGCAACAAATTTTAATGGAGGGGAGTGCAGATAAATGCAAATGTTCATACAGTCACAACGCATTCTGTTTCAAAATACTCCAGGCACATGTAACTTAGCACTTCCACTGGTCTAATACCAGGAACACTGTACGCAGTTTTGCCACACAGTTAACAGTTTCGTGGGTTTTGTTCTGTTTGGTGTGGGTCCCCCTGCAAACAGCTTAGCTCCTCCTTTGCATAACAAACTTGTGTTCCACAAACAGCCTCAAGTTTGGTGCACACTTCACTTCCACTGCTTTTAAGTCACAGATGAGAGAAGTTCCCCTGAACTCTTTCTAACAAATCAGCAGATCCAAGTTGCCCCTCAGCAGATCCAAGTTGCCCCATACGTGGTTTTGGATCACAGGCTGTTATATGCATGCAAAAGGAGCTGGGCTCCAGTGATGTATTTATAACTGGTCTCAGATACACTTGCATATTTTATTTAGGTATTTCATGGCTTGGGCAATTAACTTAAAGTGAATTGTATTCCTTGCACAGAGTACCAAACGTACTCAAAAGGTGCAAGTGCTTGAACTTCAGAGTCACTGTTACAGAAAATGGGACATCTCCATCTCTATTTATTATTTCCTTGATCTACTTTTGAGTTCAAGACAATAGTTTCAGCAACAAAATTGCTCAGAAGATATGCTCTGTAACATTTCTACTTACAAGTTGCTGGGAAGATTATGGGCATTCATTTGCATTTTAAGTTAACTGAGTATATTTACTTTAAAAACTATTCTTCCTCCTCCAGCTGGGATAATGTTCTACTGAGATACTGTCACCAAATCATTCTGCTAAAACTCATGAGAACACAAAAGTTAGGATTTTTACCAAACAATAAACCAGAAATCTGTCAGCTGTGCTGACAGTGCATCAGTCAGATGCAGAAAGACTACTAGACATGATAAACATGCTGAAAACCTAATGCAGGAGTAACTGAGTCCTCAGATTACCAAATGCGCAATATTGAAGGCTTTTTAATACTAAACGATTTCTCCACAAGCTGAAAATTAAATTATTTTTCTCATAACGCACAAGAACCTTGAGTTTCAATGACTGCTCCACCAACACCCAGTGTACATTGCAGTCATATTTGCTATCTACACAAATTCAAAACTACGAAAGGATCATCAGGCTTAAGTATTTTCAGCTATCTCACCTTCACCAATGTCTTCTTTTTCCCTGGACATGTGTTTCATAGAAGGCTTTGTAAAGAAGCATGCTCTGTTGAGTCAGAGATACTGAAATCTGAACATCAAAATATGACGGTCTCTTTTAGATAAGGTTTCCTGCTGAACTGAGCAGCAGCAAAACCTTAGTGAAATACACACAAAAAAATACCCAACACAAAACCAAACCACACACACACACAAAAATAAGAACTAAAAATCCCACAAAAAAAACCAACAAAAAATCCAACCCACATTTTGGAACATACAAGCAATGAGAATATTATAAACTGATTTGGATGTACAAGACTGAAATAACTACTTACAAGGTTAGCTATATTAACTCAAGGGCTAAAACTTAGCATTCATACTTTGTATATGATTTAATGGTAAACATTAATGTTTTTCACATTGTATGAAAAGCCCAGTTAAATCCAAATAGATCTTACTGTAGACAGGCATGCTTTTAATCCATTCCAAAACAGTACATGTGAAAAAAGTCTACCTGGTGATACTATGGAATATATCCTAGATGAATTCCTCTCACAGCAACGGTGCAGGCAAGATGTGGAAGAACAGTCAGGTGGGAAACAGCCTTAACATCAGCAGAAAATTCTGCAGTGTTAAGTTTTAAACGCAGGATGGAGGTTTATGCTACTGATGCAGAAGGCTCCTTACAACAGTAACCCCGGAGGCTGAGGAGTCACATATGCCTAAAAGAGGCCAACCAAGAACACCCCCACTGTACAAAACATCCAATTTGTCTGCAGTGGATAGAGGGCACGGTCTTCACCCATTCAACTCCTGCTTCACTGCCCCAGTCTTTTCTTACTAAATTCCCTGGAGAAAAGAAATGCAGCTACATCTCTATACAGAACCTCTTCCTTCTGGCAATAAACACATTATATGCAACCACAGGAAACCATATGCTTTAAGGGTAGCAAAACTTTACAGAAATTTCTAGCCAATCACAACTGAATACATAAATGAGAAAAACCTTTTTTTTTTGTGACAGTAACTAATTGTGTTATTACACAGAAAAGTAGCTCCTTATCTAATAATCACCATATAGTAGTTTCAGCAATGTGTACACGGATGTTTACGTGAAGAAGTCCAGCTCTTTGAAACAAGGAGGTGTTGTACCTGTGGATCCTGGTTGAGTTTTGGCTGAACTGCTGCCTTTGCCCCCTCTACGTTAGTTTCAAATAGCCCACTTGAATTTGCATTGAAAGAAATTATCAACAAGTAGTATGGTACAAACAAACCAGAACAATGACCTGATGGCACAGGATCAGAGGTCTGCTTGGAAGGCTGAAAATACAGCGCATGGAAGCAGATTTGTGGATGCACTATGAGAATGCATACAGTGCTGGGCTGAAAACTCATTCTACTATTGTGTTCGGAGATCATAGTAACCATGATCTTATCTGGATTTGGAGATTTCAGAAAGAACACACTCCAACTAAACTGAAGTAAAACCCACAACCACGTGAAGGTCCCATTGATGCAAGATGTGCCTAGAATTTTGGCTGATACAGAGAAACACGTCCGCTAAGGCACCCCGAGGCAATCTGACAGTGTGTTGGAGAAAACTTGGTTGTCAGTACCACATCATTGTGAGAGTAGAGGGAACGGATTTCTTTCAGGGGACTGGCTTCTTTGGGCAAACAGTCAACAAGTTCGCTGCAGTGTGCATCAAACCCCAACAAACGGATCCCAAAGCCATGCGGGGATGAAATCATGCGGCCATCAGGACTGAAACAAAGTTCTTTGATGTAACCTCGGCCCACGTTGGCTTCTTCAATGCAATGAGTCAACCGCAGGGAACAACGAGGCGAGACAGGGCGCACAGGAGCTCCTTCCTGGAATTCATAGACACAAGTCCACTAAAGGGAGAGGCAAAGAAAGGAACATTGAAAGAAAAGTAAACCACTGCAAATACTCATTCCCTCCTGTGACATGTTGAGTAACACAAACAGGCAATGCTATTGCTTGTCTACTCTTCAATAAGCATCTACTATGAAACACTGAAAACAGGTCAGTTCCTGGACCTCTCTAGTGCTTTGAACTGCCTAAGCAAAACAGCTGTCTAGCATCAAAGCTGCTTTTATAATTAAATGGATGCTAGATATAATCCTTTAAAATCTGGTTTTTATCTGAAATGAGCAAAGCCTAATCCTTTGGCCAGGCATCTACTCTAATTTAGTATACATTTAAATGAATTCTATAATAAAGTAGAACTCTGCCTACTGTAATTTATAATTGACCATAGGCATTTTGTGCCCTTAACTTCAAAAAGAAAGAAATCTTAAAAACACGAGGGAAACAGATTTTGAAGGAGTGTTACGAACAGCTCTATAGCCATCTTGTTACTTCAGAGACGATTTGGAATTTTAATGTATATCCAAATCAGTTGATCTCAAACAAAATGCAAAAACAGCTCTATGACAAAGTTTGTATCATGTTCACAGATTCAGCTTCAACCACCATACGAGTGCTCTTAGTCCTCTACCATGTATGCTACTGAAATAAACACAAAGGGAACAATACTAATTAAGTATTAATTAGATACTAGGCAGACAGTAGCACTACAGGAAACTATAACTAGGTCAATCATCAGTATCAACCAACCCAATATAATATTTTCACTCTCAAAATTCTGTGTTGTTATAGAGGTTTGATCTGCTGAGTTTCCTTTCAGTCCTCTACACACCTTATCAGGTTACCATTACAAACAGTGGTTTTCTTCAGAAACAGCCCAAAAAAACACAGAAAACAAACCCAACAAAACAGAACCCCCCATAAAACACATCCCCCCCCAAACAAACCCCAAACCAAACCAACCCAAATTTACATCAACTATTAACTAAAGTCAAGTATTCAAATAATTATTTGTGATTTTGGCAAATAAATGTAAAACCTCTGTGTCTTGAAAACAGAGTGGTCTGCACAACTGTCACAGCACTACTTTTGATATAACCCTAAGACCACGTGGAAAAATCCACATGTTCTGAAGGCTCTGCCTGGGCTTTACAAGTGAACTTGAGTTAACCTGGATAACTTCAAGAGCAGGTGCTCAAACCTGGAGATTCTTACTTTTTGTATACAGTCCATGAGAAGTCAGGGTTTTTTCAATATTTCTGAGTGCATTAGACACTGCTTTTTTGTCTTTAAACAGGGTCCGAGTGCAGCAATGATGTGACACTTCACAAACAATTTGAGAAACATAATCAATCATAGGCCTTAAAGTCTGCCATTACTTCTTTAAAGCAGTGTTTTAGGAAGTGAAATCTGCAAGCTGCAGATGAGCTGTAGCTGGTCTTATGACTTAGTACTTCAAGTAAAGGCTTGAAATGGATTCTGCCACGAAGATGAGCGATATCCAATTTATATTTAAGTTGCAGAGTTTTAGGGTGAGAGCTGAGATCAAGGCACTTTGACATTACATAAACATCACTGGAGTTCACCATACTCAGTCCTACACTGTGGCAGTTTTAAGTAGATGCAGAAATATGCCATGAGATTTTTTTCACAGCAGTGCAGGAGCAGCCTTTGGAAAGCATTCATCAGCACAGCAGGAGCACTTCATCCTGGGAGGCAGAAAAAATTGCAAAGGCACTTGAATTCAGAGGAGCTTCTCTGCTCAACTTAAACCATGTTCACCAGTACACAACTGTCCAATCCTCTGTCTTTTCCAAGCTGACATCTCCTATATTTTGGCAGGTGTGTATTTTTAAGTCATGCATTTCACAGCACAACTACTATTTGAAAAGTTCTCGCAGAGCCATAAACTGTATTTTGTGGAAAAACTGGGAACAGAAGTACTGAATTCAGGATAAAAAGTTGTATGAGGCCATTAAAAAAAAAAAAAAAAAAAATTTTCATTTTGGTCTAAAATTAAACACATTTGTAAGCAGAAATAACTGTCTAATTTATTCAAATGCAATTTTATCACAGACTTATAGAATGGTTTGTGTTGGAAGGGATCTTAAAGCTCACCGAGTTCCAGCCCCCTGCCATAAGGAGGGCAACCTTTCATTAGACCAGGCTGCTCCAAACCCTATCCAACCTGGCCTTGAACACTGCCAGGGATGGGGCAGCCACAGCTTCTCTGGGCAACCTGTGCAAGTGTCTCACCACCCTCACAGGGAAGAACTGCCTAAGATCTCATCTCAATCTCCCTTTGGTCAGTTTAAAACTATTCCCCCTTGTCCTATCACTACTTGCTCTTACAAAAAAATCCTCTGGCTTTCTTGTTGCTCCCTTTATGTATTGGAAGGCTGTTAATAAGGTCTGCCCAGAGTCTTCTCCAGGCTGAAAAAACACAAGTCTCACATCCTGTCTTCATAGGAGATGTGCCTTCTCTGGACTTGTTCCAACAGCTCCACATCCCTCTTATGTTGGTGGCCCAGACCTGGGCACAGGACGGTAGATGGGGGATCTCCTCAGAGCGCAGCAGAAGGGGAGAATCCCTCCTCCCCCTTGACCTGCATCTCACAATCTGGGGATGCAGCCCATCACATGTGGGGTTTCTGCACTCAAGTGCACACTGAAGCCTGGTCATGAGAAGCTTCTCGTCAACCAACAACCCCAAGTCCTTCTCCTCAGGGCCGCTCTCAAAACAGCCTCTGCCCAGCCTGTGTTTTTGCTTGGGATTAATTAAATTTACCCACAAAACAAGGAAATGTCAATATAGTTTTGTGATCAATACATCTCAATGTATTAAAAAAAAACCAACAAACCCAAACAACGAAAAAAGAAATCAAAAAATATTTGTTTTACCTCCTGGTCATCTGTATTACTTGAGCATCGAAGAAGCGTAGCCCAACCTTTTGGATGCAGCTGTAGTGACGTAATGCAATTGCCTCGATCTCTTTCTCCAGGAACCTCTGGTGTTAAGACCTCCAAACTATTTCTAGGTGATCCACCTAGAAGGGGAAGTCAACTGGAAGTATCAATGAAGTCTAGACATTGATCTTCACCTTCCTCATCAGTCTACTGCTGATTTTGAGTTGGGTGGGGTTTTTTTTGTTCTTCTACATAAAAATCACATAATCAGATAAAATAAAGATCTTGTTGCTGTTATCAGATTTCTTGGGGAAAAAAAAATAAAATAGATGCCCAGATTTGGTGTGCAATGGTATTTTATTGGTTTAATAGAAGTCATAGGAACACTACTCTTTTAAAAAAGTCTTAAGAGCCAAACCCACAGTATTTCACTATTACACTTTCGCCTCTTCTGGACACAATGACCGCAAGTCCATGATTTTTTACTTTTTAAAAGTCTTTTCCTACCTTCTCGCTGGGAGGACCGTGACATATGTTTCTCAGACAGTGGACCTGAATCATTCTGGTGACATGGTGAACCAACAGCTCGAGGACCAGAGGAACCTGATGAAGTTACATCTGCAAACAGCATCAGCCATGTGAACATAACAGCTTAACACAGTCCACATCCTGTGCATGTTGTTCACTTAACCCTCCTTAGAAGTGTTAAGTAAATGGTAAGGCATCTTGTTAAGAAAATACTTTCCAAAGCTCAATTTATAGTCTAAAAGTACCATTCTATTTGTGCCTCATACAAATAAACTGCCACCACAGGACTCTATTGGGAGTAAGAGCCAAGCTGTATTCCTTCCTTCTTATACACTGTCTCTGCTAGAAACTGGGTAAGAATTTTTCTCCAGGCCATTCCTTTCATATCCAGACACCCCAAATGGCAGTTTCTGTCACTATTTTACTCTATTACTGTCCCAAAGCAGGAGGAAGCAAGCAGTGAAATTTCAGAGCATGCAGTTCTTCCAGGTCTGCTGTTAAGAGCAACCACACTACTACACAGCAGTCAATATTAGTTGCTGGAGCTCATGCAGAGTCAGCTCTCTCAACATGGATTAATTTCTTTTGTTACAGGACAAGAACCGAACATAAATAAAGCTAAAGATGGCCAGCTTGAGATAACAAAACTCCATGGGCACTATATCCTGTAGTGCTACAATCTTGATATCAAAAATCACCCTAGAACTCCACCTAAGTCCGAAAATTACCACTCAACAGCACAGATGTGTGATCCTTGAACAACAGAACAGCTAACATGCCAAAGGGTTCCTTGGCAGGATTCTGCCAACTCCATCTCTGACTTCTTTTGATAGCTAAGAATATCCCATAAAACACCTCTAACACAGAAGCTGCCACACATTTTTCCAAAAGCATTCACCTGAACTTGATGAAGTAGTCCTCCTCGCTCTTAAAATTGGGTAGCTACCAACCTCTAAAGATTTGTTTAGGTCAAGGTCATGCAAAATCAGAAGATACCCAGAGGAGGTTGAGATCAACATTTTGGAACAGTCTGGCGTCAGCCTCATTCGCATAAGAAAACGGGTGTGAAAAAACTTCTTGTGGGGACATCCATCTTCTGTGCACCTTGACAGCAAAAAAAAAAAAAAAAAAAAGCACAAGAAATGGCTGGAATTAGCTTTGCCTGAAGTCCCTAATAACTTCCAGAACAGTCAAAAATATACTAAGCATCCCTGTTCATCCTAAAACTTTTCTGAGTACTGTGTTTATCCTACTTAATGAGATTTGAATGAAATGGCAGAAATCACATTTTCATTCTATCACAACAATGAAGACAGAGCTTTTTCAAAAAGGAAGAACTACATTTTGGCACATCAGCAAGAAAAGCTCTTTTTAGCTACTGTACAATAACCATATAATGGAGATTCAAATTCTTGATAAGGGCTATAAACTGATCATGATATTTATGAACACAGTATAGCACCATGCAAGAAAGCATGTCTTGTACAGAATAACTCTATCCTTCTAGAAACATAACAGCATGAACAGAATAGAATGTGAAGAACATGAACAGAAACATAACAGCATGAACACAGCCACGTACCTGTTTGTGTCCCAGATGATCACATTTCCATCAAATCCTGATGTTACTAGTAACCTTGTATTGGTATCGTACTCAATGTTTTTAACCCAGCTGGTGTGACCATGTAAAGTACACACTTTAGTGTTCAGCTTTCTTAAATCCCAAAGTGCTATTGTAGTGTCATCAGAACAAGTTGCAAACAGTCGATTATCAAGAAACCTGAAAATAAGAAAGAAATACTGTGCCTGCTTAGTGCCTTTTCTAACTTAAATATGCTTAAGCAGGAATTTAAGCTAACACAAGAAATACAGTGGCCACAGAGAAAAAAACAAACAACAAACAACAAATCAACCCCCCCCCCCCAAAACCTAAACAATCCCCCCAAAACCAAAACAGAACCAAAAAAAAAAAATAACCCAACAAAAAAACCACCCACAAAACACCGGAACAGATAGTAGATACAGCAGAATGTTTGCCAACAGAACAGTTCCATCACAAAATAGTGCTGTTGGGATATGAACCAGTAGTACATCTGTAGTAGTAAACTAGTAAGCCTGTAGATGCATAGCAGAGTTCATTTTGGGTTTTTTTTTTAACGAATCATGTAAAGATCACACATCTACACAACCACTAGTGGAAAAAATATATCAGTTACCTATCTGGACAATGCTCAGCTTTAAACTTAACAGGTCTTCATATGACACACAGGACATGACTGGTCAGTTTTTAGACCACTGGCAAGATACTCCTATTGACTGGTCTGGCAGTCTCTGCAGTAAAGGTCTGCTAGCCTGAGCTGAATGTGGTTTATGCCTCTAACCCATTTTTGCCAGATCCTATTGCTGCTACTGCCAGGCAGCACCAGAAGACACAGCAATTCTAAATTTCTGACTACACAAGGACCCATTGGATCATAATTAAACCAATGCTCTTTACTCTTTTCATTTCTACCCACATATCCACCCTCATTCTTCCCCTACTATTCTGCAGATTTTCCTCTCTTCCCCACCACAGGCATAAGCTCTCTGCAGTCACAGAAAGTTTTTAACAGACAGATCACTTTCCTTGCTACTAGAAGGCCTCTAGTGTTTTTAAGCCTTGCTGCCCCATATGGCACATAACCCATTAGCTTAGCCAAAACACATAATGTCCAAGCCTCCTTTAACTAACACCTGAATGCTCCCCCTCTGCCAGGCCTGCTCCGTGCCACACATCATTGCTCAGCGTCTGACGCAGTCAGCCCCTGCTGAAGGCTCTCACCATATCTTTGCATCACTGGCACAGGCAGAACACAAAAACACTTTGCAACACTTTTGTTGCAAAGACTGCAATAGGACCTGCTTTTACAAACACTGTGCCTAGCCAGTGCAGCCCAGACAGCAGTGGAACCACTTGTGCTGGAAACACTCAGTGCCAGGCTTATTGATGTGCCAGTGAGGCAAACCAAAGTCTTCTCTTACCTGAAGCCTGTTACAGGATTTTCAGAGGCCCTTTCCAACCAGACCTCCTGAGGCACACGTCTGCACTGACCATGCTAAGAAGCTGGCCCCATGGTTTTACACAGGACACACAACAGTGTTTTTCCAAGAGATTTAATCCAGCAGATTAACTGTCTGATGTATGGCTCACATTACTAACTACATGGTTTACACTACACATGGTATTACTATCTTGGAAACATGTAGGAAATTGAAATTTGAACACTACCACTGTTTGCACGTTTCCCTAGACTCTGAATTTCATTTCACCTTTGCCCATCTCTTCCTTCGGATGCCTGTCCAGCAACACAATGCTCCATGAGCAACTGCTCACTGCTAGGAGGAGCCATACAGACCTCCTGCACTCAGGAAGGTTTTATACCACCTGGGCAGTCTAAACAGTGTCCATCAAAAAGCAAGGGGATTTTGCGCCTATGTTTCCGCCTTTCCTTTCCCCACACTACAGTTCATGCATTTGAAGCAGGCACACTGAAGTTGGGCTTTTCAAATGCACAAAAACAGGTACATGTATCAAAGTGCGAGTGCACAGAGCACTACTCAGGACAAGAATTCCAGATCATCTTTGGAAGTAGCAGATTCAAGTGGCACAAGCTGCCCAAATTTATGGAATCATCCAATAGAAGTGTGCAATTTGATAGGTGGCTTTATTTCTCACCTTGCTTTACCTAAAAACTAAGCATGTTTAAAGGACAACCACTGTCAGGCAAGACAAAAAGCCATATTTCCATAGGGAAAAGCATGTTCTAAACATCTCCTCTTTTATTTGTGTCAGCTAGCCCCAGCTTTTACATTAGCTTTTCTGAAAGACATCCAAATGATGTAAAACTTCAGTCTCTTCTAGCAAGGACAGAGAGCTTGTGAAAAACACCAGTATACCTGTAAATATGTGTTTAAAGCAGGCAAATACATCAGTTTATGTGAAGACACTGTGGCCTCTTATTTTATCCCCCTCTGTCGAGGAGAAACTCTCAGACTACTTCTGTGGATTTCTTGAGGGCTTTTTGGTTTGGGCTTAGTTTTTTTGGTTTTGTTCTGTTGGTTTGGGGTTTTTTTTAACTCTTTATTTGAGGATCTGAGTGAAGAGAGGCTACAATATTGTTCACAAGGTCAAAAAGAGCCTTAATTTCACATTCCAAAGTCTACCCTCAGACCCAAAACAGCTAAAAATAATAGAATTTGAAAGGAAAAACATTAGATGACAAAAATACTGATGATTTAGGTTTCTGCACTTGCCATTTCCTATTTCATCCTGAGTCAGTGGATTTAAATCACACAGACTGAGTTCAAGTTGAACTGCAGAAGCCATTTCACTTTCCCAGCTCTTCCATACCATACCTGCATTTAAAGCAGACAATCTTTCCCTGGAAATTTCTATGCAACTGTGCCAATTACTCTTAAAATTCAAAATACCAGCCATATTTATACAAATACCTAATCTTTTTATGGTCTCAGACTTGCACTTCAAACGTAAATCACATGCTACTTGTTATGTTCTGATTTACCACATTCATTCAAGGCATTCCAAAGGCCAGTTTAAACAGGTGATAATACAACAGCTTAATACTCTTGCCTCCCATAAACTGCAGTACCTGACAGCATTGCATACCGCTACCATCACTTTCAGGTTCCTTTTCTTCCCCTCTTCAGCCTTTCCGCACCTCCAATACCCAAAAGAAGAAAAATGGCACAAAGCAAACTGCAGCCTAACAGCTTCACAAAACCCGCACCCTCCGAGAATGCATATAACACAAACTTACCACACTGTCACAAGAAAAGCATCTATGGTAAGACAAAATATTCCTTCTGACTTACCTGATATTATTTACACAGTCTTCATGAGCTTCAGAGAGAGTTTTGATGTGCTTTGAAGATATTGGGTCAAAAAGCAGTACTTCAGTCTGTTCACAAGCAACAGTCAGCACTGACCTGCAGGGGAGGAAGGCAAAGCAGAAATATTTGTATTTAGTAAAAGAAATGAGATCTCTGGGTATCCAGTGAACCTCCCTTCCCTATTCTCACAGAAACACAGCTTCACCATTACTTAGCTTGGTTTTCTGCTTACACTGCACTAATCTGCAGTGTTTACTTTTTTTTTAATGCCTTCTTGCAGATGCCTATTCGCAAGTGCCTAATACACAAAACACACAGAAGAAAATAGCATGTTGTTTTATTCCAGAGAAATCACCTTCTAGCTCCCTTTTCAAGAGACCATGACCCTTCTGCCTGGCAGTTGGCATAATTAATGCATAGCTGACGCATTTGCTGGACAGAACACATCATCTTTCAAACCACTTAAAAAAAAATAAATATAAGGTGGTTCTTTTATAATAGCTATACAGTTCCCAGATCCAATGATGACATTATTTAAATCACACAGTTAAAAGTATTAACATCAGCGAGTTTATTTATAAGTTACTTGAGGCCGATTTGTGCAGTGAAGTGCATGAACCTAATGGTTCCTGTCTTGGGAAAAAAAGAATAAAGCTCTGACATGAAACCCACTGCTTTGTTCATGTGAGGATACCTGCTTGATTTTGCAGGGAAAAAACCCAACCCAACCCAACACTAACAAAAAACAAAAAAAGACAACAGCACCCAGGAATAAGTGGAAAGGCATCCACTCTGAACATTCTACTGCAGCCTTCCCATCTGACTGTGCCCATGTCATGGTATTCCTCTGACACCTGTTGAATGGCAACAATTTTTGCAGAGTTCTGAGACACCATAGTTTGCTTTTTGGGGTGTCAGAAGACAAGTTGAAGAGCTCTGTAAAATGCAAGGGTCTGAAAGATGCTGTACTGCACTGCAGCAGCCAGTGCTGGCAGCCTGCTCGTGTGTGTGAACCAACCAGCTGTGAGCCACCTCCATATAACTTATACTCTGTCACTGCATTAACTAGAATAGTGTTCTCCTAAGACCTTTACAGATGTTACTCCAGCTACACCACCTCTTTGTAACAGGCAGCCAGTGCTGAAGTGCAACCACCAAATTCTCCAGGGCAAAGACATACGCTTTCCTCATCTCTTTTTGTCACACTGACTTCAATGGCTATTTAGTTTGGCATCCACCCAAAATCAGCATAAAGATGACATTCAGACTGTAAATTCAGGAGCAAAATTTTTAAACCAAACTCTAAAGGAGAGCACTCTTCCCCAGTAGTCACAGAATGGTTTTGAGTTGGGACACCTTTCACTAGACCCAGGCTGCTCCAAGCCCTGTCAAACCTGGTCTTGAACACTGTCAGGGATGGGTCAGCCACAGCTTATCTGGGCAACTTGTGCCAGTCCCTCACCACCCTTACAGTCAAGAACTTAGTTTCTAATCTGTATCTTTCCTCTGTCAGGTTAAAGCCATTCCCCCTTGTCCTGTCACTACAGGTCCTTGTCCAAAGCTCCTCTCCAGCTTTTCTGTCAGTCCTTTTTGGCACTGGAAGCTGCTCTAAGGTCTCCCAGAACCTTCTCTTCCCCAGGCTGCCCCAGCCCAGCTCTCTCAGCCTGTCTCCAGAGCACAGCTGCTCCAGCCCTTGCAGCATCTCTGTGGCCTCCTCGGGACTTGCTCCAACAGCTCCACATCCCTCGTGTTGTTGAAACAGGGCTGGACACAGGACTGCAGGGAGGGGTCTCCCCAGAGCGCAGCAGAGGGGGAGAATCCCCTCCCTCGACCCTGGTCACACTCCTTTTGATGCAGCCCCGGACACCCTGAATGTACAAAAGAAATTACTTCCCAGCAACAGTCACCCAATTATGGTTTTGATAGTTTCTGGAGCTTAACTTTGTCCTCTTCAAAAAACAGAGGAATACATATGGAGTTGGAACTTGTCTTTAATGGACAACTATGGCAAAAACATCACAGGGTAGGTGTTCAAGGAAACCAGAACTCTGTTCTGATGAAATGTGAATGGAGCAGCTGACTAGCCATTAAGGGTAACAAAGATCTCAATTCTTACTATCCAAACTGAAAAATACCTGTTGAGACCACCCTTGTTTTCAAGGTCTTTCTGCAGAGTTTTCTGTGAGAAAACTTCACTTACAAGCACACTGCACTATACAGTTGTGCAGATATCTCTGAACTGCACTCTGCTTTAAGCTGGTGTGCAAGGGCTTATTTTATTCTAAACGAGTCCAACTGTCACTTGCTTTTGTCTACCCTGCTACAAGTGTCTAAACTCATCTGTCAGTGCAGACCCATAGTATTCACAGAACCCTAAATGAATAAATATCACATTTCAAACAGAAACTTCGGTGTCTGAAGACATTTGACACGAACAAAGAAGGGGCTGCCCCCGCCTTGAGCTCAACCGTGTGCCCGTTTATCGCCTCCCCTTCTCCCACAGAAAGGAGCTGGCACACCGCCGGGCACTGGAAGCGCACCCCATACTGGAGTGTTCTCCCTGTTACCGCTCTCTGCTCCACTCGTGCCGTCCTGTGCCTGCTGTTTGCAATGCCCGGGG
Organism: Neopsephotus bourkii; assembly: GCF_033783945.1. NCBI lineage: Eukaryota > Metazoa > Chordata > Aves > Psittaciformes > Psittacidae > Neopsephotus > Neopsephotus bourkii. The sequence continues at coordinate 288,117 of NW_026901617.1, forward strand.
TTAAACACCAGCCACGCCGCTTGCAGCGTGCCGGGCTGCCGCTGTGACAGCAAGCGGGAACCGCGGCCGGGTGCAGCCACCGCGCAGCGCCAGGGCGTCGCGTCCGGGCCTGCCGAGCCAGCGCTGGTGCCCGCTTCAGCCCCGCTGCTCCTTCTGCGGAGCTGCCTTGGACCCCACGGTCCTACAGCCTCGGGTCACTACAGCAGGGCCTCCTCCTCAGCAGAGACCGACGAGGCGCAGTGTCCCCAGCCCTAGGCAGCACCCGGGAGAGCCTCCCGCAGCCAGACTGGGCTGCTGCAGCCCGAGACACGCCGCGCCCTCCCGCAGCCAGGCACCGAGGGCTCCCCGTCCACTCGCCCGGCGCGGCTGGTACCAGCAGAAAGGAGCGGGCAGCGCAGAGGGACCCAGGGGCTCGCCTACCCGTCGGGTGAGTACTCGAGGTTGAAGACGGCGCCGTGCGTGCGGGTGCTGAGATACATGGAGTCAGCGGGCTGGATGGAGCCGTAAAGCCCGGTCATAGCGCGGAAAGTGTCCCGTGCGGGGTCCACGGCGGCGCTGCGGCCCAGGCAGCGCCCGCGCAGCCACCTGAATAGGCCGGCCCCCGGCACCGCCCGCGAGAAAGGAGGCGGCAGCGCCGGCTCCATGGCGGCGGGCGAGCCGGGCCTAGGGGCCGCAGAGCCGCTGCCGCCGACCCCCTGCCGTGCTACCTCGGCTTCCGCACTCTTAATACTGCCGGGCCCCGCCGCTGCCTGCCCTTTACAGGCGGCACCGCGCCTGTGCCGCACCGCCCCTCGCCACACGTCACCGGCGGTCTCCGTGCCTCGGGTCCAGCGCACCGCAGGCGGCGGCCGGTCAGCGAGGAAGAGTCGGGCACCTCGTCCTCCCTTAGCCCAGGAAACCCCAGACCCCTGCTAAGGGAACGGCCAGGACACCTAGGTGTACTAGGTCGCGCATTGTCGAGCTGCAAAATGCTGCGGAAGGGCTTGTGCTAAGTCACGTAATGGTCCAACGAGCTTGTTGCCTGCACAGCCAGGCAAAGACCAACACCAAAGTTGGACTCTTCCAGCTCTCGGAGAGAAGAGCTGCAGTCAGCAGAAGTCACACTGGGACTAGTCACTAGGGACTAGTGAGGCCGTGCAGAAAAGCTGTGGCTGCCCCACCCCTGGCAGTGTTCATGGCCAGGTTGGACGGAGCTTGGAGCAACCTGCTCTGGTGGTCGGTGCTCCAGCCCGTGGGCTGGAACTGGATAAGATTAAAGCTTTGATCCCTTCCAAGCCATTCCAGGATTCTGTGACTTTCAAACACTGATGAAAAGGGAAGCCCACCGTACCTTATGCCTACTGTATGGCATGCATTTTTTAAGCCTTTTACAGATTTAGAAATAAGCCACACTAGCTTGAGCATGAAGAGCTTGATCAACCTTTCAGATGCATTGACATCAGGGGGCCATTAGGCATGCTAAGCTTCCTCCTTCTTCTCCTCTCCAGACAGCACCCTGCCCATTGTGTAGAATTCTTTGTTTGGGTGTAGGTCAATATAATGAGCTTATAATTAGACATAGCAAAAAAAAAGCAGAAACCATGCCTATGTCCCAGGCATCTTCGCGGTCAAAACCATGCCTCTCCAGCTTCTGGAAATGCTTTTCAGTGATACTATCAGCTCAACAGACTGCAAGAGCAAACTCCAGCATTGCCAGGTCCCAGTCACTCAGGTCAGCCAGTTGCCAGTTCACAGTGACCTATGAGAAAGCAAAAATGAGAGGCAGCACGGATGGGCCCAGCAAAAAATAACTCGCTGACCCTCTTGCTTTGCAAACCAAAGAGTGGCAATACACAGGGTGCAGGGTTCAGCACCCGAACAAAACGAAAACTCATCTATTTTATCACCCTTCTTGTTTCAGGGACTATGACAGTTTTGCTGAGCAAATTATGGAGGAGTTCTTGAAATGACCCAATGCCATCAGCACACATCATCTCCCCATTGTTAGCAAGTTCTTCCACAAACCAGATTAAAACAGAAAAGAATGTGGGCAGCAGCATGAATGCTCTGCAGGCCAACCATCCCTCCTTGCATCTTGCTTGGAAGGTAGATGACAATACATAGACCCCTACCTCGAAGTCCTACCCTACTGGCTACTGGGCTGACTGCTCACCAGTAAGCCAGGTAGAGTTAGGGCCTCAGATATGTCAAGATTGCTGGGAACCATATAGACTTTAAGGATCAAAATTTCATGTGAAAAAGTAGACACAAGAGGACTATTCCCACCTCCCAAAGGACTATACCAAGGAAGTGGGGAGCACACTGTTGTAATCCTACTGACCTGGTCAGCCAGTGTTGGCTGCTTGGAATATATCCGATGAAGTGCTCCATGTGTAATCACACAGTAGGGACATCTGTTCACAACACTTGTAGCCACAATTATGAGCTCTTTGTCTGCCTTGCTGAGTTTTCCTACAGGAAGAGCAAAAGATCTGACACACTTTTGTATTAAAACATCCATCACAGCAAGTACCATTAGAGAAACAGGGAGAGGAGTGCTCTGTGTATAAGCGGCACCTACACTACAGCATAGGAGATGGGGTCCAGAGAGCAATCAGGGTCCTGCAACCAAAGCTCCCAGGTGACATGACAAGGAGCAATGGTTTAAACTGAAATATGGTATGTTTACGTTGGACATAAGGAGAAAATGTTTTACAATGAGGATGGTGAGACACTGAGAGAGGTATGTGCTGAGAAGTTGTGGGTGTCCCACCTCTGAACTGTTCAAGGCCAGGATGAATGAGGCTTTGAGAAATCCGATGTAGTGGAAGGTGTCCCTGCCCATGGCAGTTGGGACACTGGACTATATGACCTTTGAAAGTCCCTTCCAACCCAAACCATTCTGTGATTCTATAATTATCCATCCACTCAACCAGTTTACCTGGATAGCTGCTTATGTGGCACCTAATTAGGATGAGGTACATGAGATTTGGTCAACAGGTACACAACAATTCTGCGTAACAGGAAAATTCAGAGGAGCAAAATTACTTGCTCACTGCGTAGGCAGCTCAGTTGGTACTTCTCTTTGTACACCTCAAAGGCAAATGGCTAGGAAGGGTATTGTCTGTTCATTTTCTGATACTTTATTGCTGCTTTTACAGAAAAGTGTAGTGTTCTAAAACCCACTAAAAAGGTTTCAGCAAGTAAATAAACAGCCTCCACAAAAGGAACAATGAAGTACCCTAGGACTGTGGTTTTGAGTAGTCCTAGTGACCACCAGACAGACAAACTGTGACTTCTACAGAGTGTCTATCTCTGTGACTGCTTTAAAGAAGCTGTGGAAAAGAAGACTGTGCTTTGTTATACTCAGAATGAATCCCAGTTATTTTCACAAACAGATCCACAACAGGACTGTGCACAGGACCTGAGGAACTTGCCTGGCTGCACATCACCACTGCTGCTCTTTGCCTTTTTAAAGATAATTAGCAGAAGGGTTTTTTAAAAACTACCTTTCTTTAAAAACTACCTTTCACAGGGAAGGTCAAGAGCCTTCCCCACAAAAACTACTGCTTTACTGGATTTTGAAAATATTTCCATAAACAAGTGTTTCTAAGAACATGAAAGACAATGCTAAAACCTATTGAGTTAAGGAGTCAGGAGAGGCCTTCTTGCTCTGCTTCAGTTCAGAAAGCGGCAACGCTGTGATGCTGCAGGAGAAATATTCAAGAGGATGGGATCCAGAGTATTTATATTCTTTAAATCAGATTAAAAGGAAGCATGGGAATGAGAAGGGAAAAAGAGACCCTGGTACAGGTAGGGGCATGGCTTCATTCCAGCAGCATAAGCAGATCAGAAAGCTTCATACAGAGATTGCACATACCATGTGAGAGATGCAATAAGGTTGCACTCCTCACTGCCCCTAGAACTTGCTGAGACACTCTTGCCCTAGCCCACACCTCCCAAATGCAGAGGGAGCAGTCTGCATGCACCAGATTATTTTACAAAATCTGGGGTTTACTACAGTATCTTCAAGAGTCAAAGCAATGAGAAGAGACCTCTTGGTGCCCTCTACCACAGGCTACCACAGGAAATGAGAAACGGGCAGAACCTAAACTGCATTTCCTCAAAAGCTGGAGAGCTATGCAGAGCTCCCTACAGCCCTGTCCAGCAGCTGCAGCCAGCCCTCTCTTACCTCTACACCAGGGCACTCTGCACAGGCATCCTAGCGTACAGCAAGCACCTTGCTCCTCTCCCTGCTGCTGCAGGAGACAGATACCCCTGGGTTCAAAGTCCCTGATGCAGCACATGAGGTGCCAGAGGGCACAGCCACCCTCACACAAATTCTTCCACTGCTTTGGGCTGCTCACTGCCAAGAACCATTGTGAAGGAAGAGCTGCAGACAGGCTCAGCAAAGACATGCCTCTCCCTTAGGAGCTGTTTTATGCTGGATCCTTGGCTGTGACCTGATCTGAGCCATACTGTGTTGCCTGGCTGCGTAACCATACTGGTTTGGAACCTGAGTGACCTGTTTGAGGATGACTTTCTGGCTTGATCTTGGATCAGCCTTGTCACCATGGACTTGGCTGGGAAATCCTGGCTGGCCCTGGTCCCTACTGCTTGACCGGCCCTGCTAATCTCACTCTTATAGTCTAGGGCTGCAGCCTTGCACATGAAACCCCAGCCTCTGCCTGTGCCCTTCCAGCACACTTGGCTCCCAGCTCATCTTCCCATAGGCAGCAGCCTGTCCTTTCTTTGTTGTGACACAGAGTACAGTGCAGTGAGGCAGCAGAGCTTGGCTTGCGAGCTGCCTTTAACCACAAGCTAAAGAGTATGAAGCTGTAGGCAGTACAAGCAAAGCCAGAAGCACCTGTGTGCAGTTCCAGCCTCTGCCAGCCACTGTTATGGGCTGGGGGAAGGCATGGTGAAATAATATATCTGTAAATTTTTGCATCTATATAGGGAAGGGCAATGTAGTGGTTGTATGGTTTACCTGTGTCTTTGTTCATAATGGTGTTGTAATAAGCAAAAAAAGCTCTGAATTCAGCAGGTCGATGAGACTTGGCTTTGAACACACTGGGCAGAAATCCAGTCTGTTCAAGGAAAAACAAGACAAGAGCTGCAACTTAACACAGAGCACAGAGGTGACATTTGTGCACTAGGCTTAAAGAACAATTTGTTAGCACAGCAGTGCTGGGGAATCTCTGCAGACCCATTCTCTTGCCCTTTGAACCCATTTATGTATATGACTGAACATGTAATGATGTGCCTCTACTTGCTGTCCCTGCCCAGATGCTGCTATGCCCATCTGACCATCCTAAACCTTCTTAATTCTCTTCTTACCTCCAAGTTTACAGGACATGGCTGGCCCAATCTGAACAGCACATCTTTTGAGGTGCTAGCATACAGTGGATATATCTGCTGGCACAACAATGCTGCTCTGCTTGTCTCCCCATTCTCCCCTGACAAGTGCCAGTGCCCAGTCTACCTGATAGTCTTTGAGGCTGCCTTTCACAGAGGCTTGCTGCCTCTCATATGAAGGATTAGCCGATGCTGCACCCACCTGTGTCTGGGTCCCAGCAGCAGGCATTTATCAGCCTCAGTGCCAGGCTGCCCACTGCAGTTCTACTAAACAAGCTAGATTCACTGTGATTGTGGTAACTGCCCACAGATGCCATTAGCTTACCAGCTGCTGTTCTTCAGTAATCGAGTAAGTTCGAATCGAGTTCTTCAGTAAATGAAAAAGGAGAGTAGCTCAGGTGTCACAGACCTCTCTGGCAACCTCCCGTCACTGCCACACAATTGCCTGAACCTTCCTCCTGTTTCACTTGTCTGCTTGTTAGTTAACCAAGGGGAAGCTCTATCCTCTTCATCCACAACCTATTAGTTTGCTCAGGAACCTCTGGCAACAGAGGTCAGCTGTCTGAGTCCAGCAGGTTAACTGGATCCTATATGCAGGTCTTCTCTGACTCCATCAGTGCACTGACACACAAAGGTTTGTGTCACACTGTGTGAACTTTGAGCTTACTCTTCCCCAGTATACCACATTTACCCTCCAGTTTGCTGACTCCTTTCATGACGCAGATTTCACCAGGCCACTGCAATGGTAGCAGAGCACAGATTTAACAGGGTGGCGGGAATGATAGGGAGGGATGGACCAGCACTTGCCTGAAAAGAAGCTTTTGGGAGAGAGAAGTTTTCAGACAGCTGTAGCTGGTGGAGTGTTTTAGACATCAGGAAGGACTATGTGGCATTCCTCCTCTGCAGCAGTAGGGAAGGACACTCTTGTCCAAGTCCTTCTTCTTCCTTTTATACACAGTTCTGTGTTAGGCTTACTGTTCTGTTACTGTGCAGCCCATTTAGCTTTGGGGAAAAAATGTCAAAGCTCAAAAGCAGAAATAGCTCCTGAGCCTTTTAATATTGTCATCAAAACAGCTTCTCGTTTTTTCTCCTTTAAAAGCGTTAAAAATACTCCTAATAGTGTCTCAAGTAAACACAGTTGCTCTCCCAGAAAAACAAAGTTTTTTTCAAAGCGTTCCAGCTTAACCCATGTGCAATACCCATCTGAAACAACCCACTAGTCTTGTGGAACCAGGCAGACTTACAACCCTTTCAACACACTGCATGATTTCCAGTAAAATCTACAACCTGTACACTGTAAGGAGCTTTGCAAGAAATGCTCCTCACTTCAGCTTCCTGTCAGGTTTCTGTACCAGAGTGGATAAGAACTTCTCTTTTACTGTGTGTAACCTACCCAGGTTTTGTACCCTTCCCACTGACAGAATCTTGCAACTCTTTTACCTTCCTTTCTACTTCCTCCATGAGCTCCGTGATGTCATATGGCATGTCCTTCTTTTTGGGTACTGGGTACTGATACGCGGATTGACTCCACAACTCATTAAGAGTTGTAAAGTAGGTATGCTTTATTCAGCACTGAGACGCATAGGGGTTTCTCCTCCTGCACAAAAGCATGTGCACCCCTCTTTGCCACTCAGTTCGTTTATATTACATATAATGATTACCTAAACATGAGATTGCTTCACGCCTAATATATATGCAAAACCTATTCCTGTCTAGTACTATAATTAGTTTTCTGGCATTTGTCCCATTGGTGCACCTGTGCAGTGCCTCCTTGTGGTGATCATTAGGGGGTCGTGAGGATGAAGGCCTGTAGCTCCCCTTCATCACCGCGAGTAACCTCTTGCCTTCACGCAGACTCAATAGGGTTTCGGCTCCTGTGCAAACCTCAGCTTCGGTACAAGCCGGTTTTATGTCTCTTAAAGTAGAAACTTGTCAAGTTTGTAAATTTTGTTACTCTGGCTAGCTTTTGTTCCTTTTCTTTCTAAAGATACTATTTGAACAAGAACGTCTTAAATATTAAGCTATGAATCTTATCCACTGCAATTCTGCCTAGCAGCTGTAACTCCTACTGTTAGCGTAAGAACTGACACATAACCACCGGAATGGTTATATGAGGTGCTTTTATTGAGGCACTGGGAACCAGGGGTACGCACCCAAATCCGGTTCCGACCCCGTCACATCGCGTTCGCACTTTAGGCATAAAGGTTTCGCAATTAATGTATATCCAACATGGGTTGCTACGTTAACTAATACATATGCATCAGGGATTACTTCATTAGTTCATTACATCAGCCTCCTCTGCGCTTGCGCAGCCCCTCTGGTGGTCGTCCTGATGAAGTAAGGAGCCTTCCTCACCTTATGCTTTTCACCTTTCCGTTATTTGGACAGGCCCCAACCATTATGTGGACGCCAGCATTCTAACTTCCTCACTTGGCTGTTTCTATGTTGCAATGATTTCGCAAAGCTATCAATATTGCAGGGATTACAAATTTGTCTGCTGCTTAAGATACATAGTCCCTATTTCTAGACAGAGCTTCCTTTTAAGCAATACAAAGATTATGAACATTTGTATTATCAAGATGCACAGTTCCTTGTTTAAAACCACAAAGTCTTAGGCCAGACAGCCCGTGCTCTTCTTGTGGTTATGTTAGTTTCTACTGCTAAGGCTACCATTGTGATATTTTTGGTTACAGAGTAACTAAAATACAGAACAGCAAAGTTACAACATTCTTGTAATATACAGAAGTCTACTTTTGATTCGAAAACTTCTCCGATATAATCACTTCTATTACTTTATGTAATCATTTCAACGTAAAAGTTCACTCTTTTTCTAACACTACAATTTTGCTTCACCATTCTAGCAACTTTAACTCCTACGGTTCTGCTTCACCAAGCACAGCGACTGCTTAAGCAAGCAGGCACAATGTTAACCCTTTATTTCCTGGTATCAGTACCGCCCAACAAACCTTGCAGTGTTCTCTTCCTTGGTGCTGTATTCCACCCAGGGCTGCCTCTGGAGTCCCCCTGAGGCTAGAAGAGGCAGAAACTGGGAAGAAAGGAGGCAGGAAAGTTATTTGGAGGGCCACTTACCATCTTGGCAGCCTGAGGAGAGAGAACTTTTCCTCAGCTACTATTGTTTTCCTGGCAGGACTCAGGGGCACCTCTGTAAGCCATTTGGTGCTCCATGAGCAAAGGAATCTGTGCTCTGGAAGACAGAAACCCAAGTCCCATTCCTGGCTGTAGCCCTAGGCTGCTGTGTGGACATCCAGCAAGCATCCTTTGACCCCCTCTTATGCACCATCTTAGCTTCAGGCTACAGATGAAACGATGAAAGGGTAGGAGACCGTAGAGGCCGATGAGCCCTTCCCGCTTCACCACTCCTTCAGTGGACAGGCCCCGGGCGGCCCGGAGGAGTGGCTCCTCCAGACGGTGCCTCCCCACCGTCCCCCGGGGATCCCCGGTCGAGCCCCTACTCACGGGCGGGCAGCCGAGGCACAACCGCACGCCCCGCAGCAAAGAGCTCCTCATCGCCCGTCCTCTCCCTGCGAGCCACAGACTACGGCTGCCGGAGCACCACCTGACCTAACGCGCCTTCCCTCGCCTCGCCCCGCCTCGCCCCGCCTCGCCCCGCCTCGCCCCGCCTCGCCCCGCCTCGCCCCGCCTCGCCCCGCCTCGGAGGCGGGAGGGCCCGGGTAGGCGTCCAGGAGCCTGCTCCGAGCGCTGCGAGCGTGCACTGGGTTGTCGGGCCCGCTCGCTAGCTCTCGCGGCGCCACAAGAGAGCACTCCTCGGTCCCCGCGCCTCCCGCGGAAGGTCCCACCCCGGGAAGGGAGAGTGGCGCCGATGGCCGGTGGCGGCGTAGATGACGGCTGTCTGTCGTTGGAGCCTGATGGGGAGGCGGCGGTAGCCTGCGAGGCTCTCCGTTTGCTGCGGATCGAGCCCTCGGCCGTCAGCTCCGGCGCGGGGCGGGCGGGCGGCGCGGCGCGGTGCTCGGTAGGTGCCGCGGGAGGGGCGAGGGGTGGCAGGGCTTAGCTCCGCCTTGACGCCGGTCCCGCGGCCTCCTCATGGGCAGGAGGCCGTAGGGCTGAGGCCCCGCTGCTCCCACAGAGAAATGTGCTGCGGAAGCGGAGGCGCTGGGAGCGGGTGCTGGCGGCCAAGAAGAGCAAGAGGCCGCAAGAGCGGGAGCGGAGCAGGGCCCGGCGGGCTGGTGGCGCAGGTGAGGGGCGCTACGACACGGCACGGCGCTGTACGGAGTGGCCCCGTCGAGGGGCTCCTGGCCGAGGGAACGGGGTCCGCCCGTGGCTCCGCTGCCTGCCGGGGCTCAGGCTGGCCTCTCGCTGCTCTGCCTCCCAGGAGCTGCCAGTCGGGACTGCGGGAAGGTCCCGGCCGCCCTCGCGAAGGAGCGCCTTCTGCAGGCCAAGACCTCGGGGCCCCGGCTCTGCGTGGACCTCGGGGTGGCCGACCGCATGACTGAGAAGGTACGGGGCACCCTGCCTGCTGCGTCCTCTGCACCGGTGCTTCAGCGTAACTAGAGCTGAAGGATCTAGTTGACCTGAAGCTCAACTAGAAGGGTCCACACAGCAGCTCACCTGAGCTCAGCCTCTAGGGGGATGCTGTCCCCTCGCATCCCTGCCTGTCCTTACACCCCCTTAGCCTGCACGCGGCTTCCTGGCTGGCTGCGCACCCAACTCTGTGTTTCTTTGAGGCAGTTGAACTGTGCTCCACAGGAACAGCCTTTCCAGAGCCTCAGCGAGCAGTCGGTGACTCGGGCATCATGGATGTCTGCAGATCCTGAGTAGAGCCGTGTTACCCCCTGCCCCTTGACTTGTGGGTCACTGTGCTTGTTATTTATTGGAAGGAAACAAGCCGCCTCGCCTCCCAGATCAGGAGACTCTATGGGGCCAACAGGCGGGCTGAGAAGCCATTTTGGCTCTGTCTGACGGAGTTTGTTGTGGGCTCGTTGATCTATGAGGAGTGTTTTCGCATGAACGACGGCTTCTCCAATTATTTGGTAAGGGTCTCTGATGACAGTGCATTCAAGGCTTGTAGCACCCTGTAGCTGCTCCTGGCCTTCAGTGTTGACCCACAACAGGCTGAGGTGCGCTCAGATGAGAGCTGGGAGTTATGTGGGAATTCAGTTTAGTGGCAATGGTTAAGTTCAGATCTTCTTACCTTTTGACAGGAGATGAAGACTGACAGATAATGGGGAATGTACAAAGGCTTCAGGTTAGAGCTCCTGTCCTTCCTGCTTGCAGGAGAATTCCTTCTCCAGATGCTACTTCTGTAAAAAGACCTGTGATACTGGGGACAGGCAGCTGTATATGCTTGATCAGGGTTTGGGCAGGTCACATATTCATGTCCTGCGTTTTTTCATTGAGCTTGGTCTGACTCAAGCACAAGACACACACACATGGTGGTGACATTAAGCTGTGTGTTCTACAGCACATGTGGGGTCTGCACCTGGTAACAGTGAGGGGACAAACCAAGGTGGAGATTCCTGAATTTCTTAAGAATTAGAATCTCATTTAAAATTAGGTGATTTTTTTTCTGCTATCCTTTCCTTAAAGAATAGTGATTTTGATTAGAAAAGAATTTAAGGGATTTTGAAATATGTATTGTTCAATGCTCATATAGAAACATTTTTCAGTTAAGACAAAATCCACTATCTCCAGGAGTGTAAACACCTAAGGCAGTATCATCCGCATATTGCTGTGTCCGAGAGTGAGTTTTGCTCTGGCAAATGGACTTTGGCCTCATGGGCTTCTTCTCTCCATGTCTTGCATTTTTCAGATGGATACGACCCAAGAAAGTTACCTGGACCTGTTTCCTTTAGATGCAATTGTTTATCTCACTCCTGACTCTGAGAATGGTAAATATTTCACATGCTTTAGGCACAGGGGAGCTAGGGCAAATGGGTGTTTTTTATGCTTTTCTTTTTCAGACTATTTAATACTTCATGTGATGCAATTCCATGTATTCACTGTCTCAAATTGTATGAGATGTACTTTGTATTTAAATCTGATGCTCAATCTATTCCTATCTCAATCTGTTTTTATGAAATGAGGTTTCAACTTAGGGCTGTGTGTGATCTGCAGCAGACTTAACTAAAACTTGCGTGTACATCCTTTGCAGCTTGTAGTACTAGGAAGTGGTAGAGATGCTGTGGCAGTTTTGGCTACAGTCTAAATGACATCTTTCTCTGAAATGCAGCAGCAACTATGTTCTCTTTATTGCTTAATTTGCTACTGTGTTTATTTTCTCCTCTTCCTCTATTTCTAACCTGCCATGTGTTGCTGAGGGCATAGATCCCTTGTCTTGTTTTACAAAAGTGCCGTACTCTGCTAAATTATCTGGGACTGGTGGGCGAAGGTTTTAGTAGGGAACCCTGGTAGTGGGAACACTGGAGCAGATTGGGATCAGATTGACCAAATTAGCCACATCTTATAACGAACAGTGGTTAAAGGGAGCAATGTATGATATTTGTGGTGCTCTGTGCTTTCAGCCTTTCTGAAAAGGCTGAGAAAAGCATTTCTCCCTTTCACGCTGCCTGCAGGTTCAGGCAGACACGTCTGTCTCTGAAGTCTCAGCCTCCTGCATGGTCTGAGGCTCCAGGGTAAAGGGAGACTCTGGCCACAGTTTCTTACTGGAAGTGGGCTCTTGCTTGGAAAATGGTGTAACACAGGATTTTACTGTTGTATGGTGGTGAGCGAGTGCTTATCTTGTTTCTAGTCCTTGAAGATATTGATCCAAATAAAGTATACATCCTCGGAGGCCTGGTGGATGAAAGTATTCACAAGGTGGGTAGCAGGCTGTTGGAACCTGAAGGTGCTGTCTCCCCCATTATCTCCTGAGAGCAGAGACATCCCACTTGTAGTACCCAGTGCTCCTGCTGCCGTGATTTGAGACATCACTGTTGTGCCACCATACATTTTTTCCCCAAGGTTCTGCCTGGATCCAGTGCCAGGCTGAGAGACTGTGGCAGTCTGGGTGAAACATGCCCCAGGACAGCTTTTAGCTTCGTAGCTGCTTGCACCCAAAATATTGTGCATGCTGTGCATATGCAAGTTTGTGCACATGGGGCACCTTGTTATTGTTTCCTTTGCAGAAGCTGACTCTGCAAAGGGCACGAGAGCAGTCCTTGCAAACAGCCCGTCTCCCCATTCGCGAGTACATGGTGAAAGCTGTTAACACCAAGAACTACCACTCAGAGACCCTGGCAATTAATCAAGGTGAGAGGCTGAACCATGTCCTTTCACTTGACTGGGCAGGGAGAGGGGGCTATCAAGCACTGAAGCCAGGTATTTTCAGAATTATTTCCCATTGCTGAGTAATGGGGGAAGCACTGGGATCAGAGGTTTCTCTTAATAGGATTTATTCCTGATAACCCTTTTTAAAGGTCTTGTGTGCTTCTCTGCATCAGCGCATTCTCAGGGACACAGGACTTGCTTTGCACAAAGCAGCGAGCATTTAGTGTGAGGGAGATGTGAGGAGGCTGCTGTTGCTATGAGTCATACAAGGTCCCAGGCAAGGGAGAACAGAAATTGTCTTGCCTGTGTCAGACTCAGTCAAGGCAAGGCTCACAACACCAGGATGATGTGATGTGCTCCACCACTGCGATGGCTTCATGTCATGATTATGGTTTGGGCCACCCAGTCACACCAGTGGATGTGTCCATGCTCTACCTCCACCGGCAGTCTGTGGCTTTTTAATGTGAACATCTCTCTGCTATAGATTACGGAGCAGAGAGGTGTCCTAGGCCAGCTCTAGTAAATTCTTACCTCTGGCGTGAGGACATCATTGCCATCTCCATCAGCACAAGGCAGAGGAGGTGGTGGAGGGCCCTGCAAAGGACCAAGCATAGCTGCTAGAGACCACCATGTGGAGATGTGGAAACACAGCATCTGAGAAACAATGGTGGAAGTGCAGTAGGTATAACCCACCATCATGGTCAGCAGCAATGGGTAGTACAGGTTAGTCAAACGGTGACTGGGGAACCTTGCTATAGTTGACACAGCCTCTGCCTTACCTACCCAGAGCTCCCCAAAGTAATCTTCAAAATGGTTTCATGTGCTGTTTTGAAGCTGCCTCAAACACTTATGTGTCAGATTTTAAATGAGAGGAAGGCAAACCACCAGATCCCATGCTAACCTTCTCTGTCATCAGCTATTGTAACTTCCTGATGCTTTGCAGCCAATGGGGTGTGTATTAATAGAGCTTGCTATTGATACCGTTATCACATCTCTTCTTGACAGTCTTTGATATCTTATCAACTTACTATGAGACTCGAAGCTGGCCAGCAGCCTTGAAAGCTGGAGTTTCTTCTGGAAAAGGCTATGTGCTACCAGAGGCCATGAAATAAGTGAAAATACCTCAGCATGATAATGCACAAGAAAATTCTTTATTTTGTAATGTTAAAGAGCTGTGCAGACAAGAGAGACAAACTCCAAATTTTGAGCAGAGGCACCAGCATGAATATGCATAGAGAGGATAGCTCTGCTTAAATCTTGTTCAAGGACCCTATCAAGAGTGACGCATTTCGACTCAGCAGTACAATGCTGGAAAATACTTTTTCCTCTTGAACATAAAACATAAGCTAATGGAGCCCTGGGATCCAGTGGAAACTGACAGGGATTCAATTCTACTTCTTTACAGATGCTTCTAGAGTGTTTCTGACTCTTGCATCTACACTTGTTCTGGGGCAGCAAGGAGTGCTTTAATATATTTCTTTCATCTTGCTAAAACAGTAAGTAAGGTGAAGTTAGAATTGCAAAGCTCCCTGGTGAGGAAAATTTCTTCCCATGGAAAAGGACAATGCTGTTCCGATGGGGGAGCACAAGATGGGATTCCCAGATGGAGAAACTGTTTCCAGGTGCACTGTGTCCTGACAACTTTAAATCAGTTGAAGACTCGGGGAGTTGTTGAAGCCTATAGCTAATCCTGTGCTTCTATTTTAAAAACCTAAAATAAAATGTTTACTCTTAAACTCCCATTGCATCCTTATGGTTACTTATGCGTCATCACACACTGACATGCGAAGTTCACTAACCCTGAAGTTCCTCCTGGAAGGGTATCTGGGATCTGACTCTGCCCTGCACAAAGAGAACAGATATAGTTCATAGCCACAGCAGAAAGCATCTTTGATGCATCTAAGTTGATATGTAACCTCAGCCATTATTGCTAAAAAAATCCCCAAAACCCCAACAAACCACCAAACAGCCTCCATGTCGCTGTAAATGACTAGCTCCAACCACCAGTGGAAGGACTTGAAGGTCTTCTGAGGTAAATTGCTATCTCATTTGCATATGTATTTTCATTTTTCTTTCATATCAAGAGCCTTTTACAACACCTGGAATTCAGTGCCATGAGGCAGTATCAGTAGCACCTGTTGCACCAGGCCTTTCTCCGCATTTTTGCTGAATTTGTGTTTGCCAGTGCCTGCAGCTCTGCTGTGCCTTATGTGTCCTTCCAATTCTTAGTCTTCACATTCCCCCTCTCATTAGCTGTTGGTGTGTAGTTAGAGGTTTGCACTTCAGCTCCATGTAAGAGCCTTTAACTTTACAATTGAGCCCCTGAGTTTGCTATGCAGCAACATATGCTAGCCCAGACCAGGGGCAGGGGAGTGTTAGGGACTTTCTCAAGCATCAGCAAATGTAAATAGAAGAGCTGGCTGACACACAGAAACCAGATCAGAAAAGCAGGATATGGTGTTGCCTACATTGCCTGGGACAAGCCTCTTCTGTGGCTGCAAGAAAAGGCAGTTAAATACAGCATGGTTTGTTTCCCAAAGAGATTTCCATTACATCCTTAGCCACACGTGGTGGACAAAGTATCCTGGTTTCCTTCACATGGGGCCAGGTTGGCATCTGACATAATTTTATTTCGGAAACTGCCTGGAGAGTATGGAGTGGCAAGAAAGGCAGGCTTCACAGGTGACAGAAGGCTAAGACAACACCTTGAGACCAGCCACCTGCAAGGCCTTTGAGAGGTGAGGGACAAGCCCCAGGCAAGATACATAAGCCACTGAAGTACTCTATGAATTTGCATATTACATAGAGAGATTGCGTACACAAAATTGCGCAAAGCTAGGCTGGAGGGCAGTACACCCTGCATCATAACCACCCCCTGCACAGGCGTGGCTCTTGGTGGAGCTAAGCTGACACCAGGGACACATGCTTCTGTGCCGATTCTTGAACTGTGGGGCTAAATGCCCTGTAGGGAAGAGCCTGATAGTGAACAGAAGGAACATGGCTGGGCTCTTCCCACCCAGTGCACTTGTGCCACCAAACATCCCCATCACGACAACGGGGGTTCCCTGAGCTGATGCAGAAGACAAAAGATGGAAGCTGTGAGGGCTGTGTGTTGGCGGGCAAGGAGGTTGGCA
This sequence comes from Neopsephotus bourkii, assembly GCF_033783945.1. Taxonomy (NCBI): domain Eukaryota; kingdom Metazoa; phylum Chordata; class Aves; order Psittaciformes; family Psittacidae; genus Neopsephotus; species Neopsephotus bourkii. The sequence continues at coordinate 303,833 of NW_026901617.1, forward strand.
CCCATATCCGGGCAGCCTTGACTGCAAAGCTGCTGGTGACCAGCCTGCACAAGTTGCTGGTAGGTTCCCACCACATCCATGAGTGCAGCCCCAAGCCTCTGCTGCCTCTGCCTGCACAGCTGGCAGTGTGTCACCTGGAAGCAGGCCACTGCCAGCTGAACTAGGTGGTTGAACATCACCCTCAGCACACCCTGCAGCTCTTTTAGGGGCTGCTCTGTTTTCAGGAGCTCCTGGCAACTGGACAGCAGATCCTGGGAGACTAAGCCAAGGGTACCCTTGCTCTCAGCACCCTGCTCAGAACATTGACCTTGCAGATGGGTTGCTTGGTTCCTGGAGAGCTTCCCCACAACCTCCTGAAGCTCTGTGGTGTAAGCCAGGAAGCAGGAAAAATCTTCAGGGCTCCTCTGTGCTTGGTCCTTCAGCTTGCTGAGGGCTTGGACGTAAGGGTCCCACCATGCCATGTCCCTAGCAATGGAGACTGGGTAACTGCTCACAGGGGTCCCAGGAAGACTGCAGCTGCTGGACGGTGGAGTGGTGAGGGGCCCCAGAAATGTGTTGCACATGGGGATGGTAGTTTCACATTCCCCCTTGTCATCAGACCTGTGGAAGCAGCTGATATAGGACAGACGACAGCTGCATTTGTCCATCCCAAGCTGTGGTGGAGATGTCCTCTTCGTTGTGGAAAAACCCAAGGACCTGGTCATGATGGGGTCAGAAGGACTCTGCTCATCCTCCTTGTGGTTAAAGCAGAGTAAGGAGTGCTTTGAAGCCCCATGGTCTGCTTTTTTCTCCAGCAAGCCAAAGGAAACTGGGCCTGAGGAGGTGGAAAGCACTACAGATGGAGTTATAGGAGAGTCTTTTCCCGCCTCAGTAGACTGTTCTCTGGGAAGAGTCTGAATAGGCTGTGGCTGTGTGAGAGCCACATTTCCTGCATCTTTTCTAGGGTCTCCATCCAGCTCCTGGCTGCTTAGCAACTCTTTCGCAAACAGTGCTCCGGCTGGGGATGTTTGTATCTCCTTTCCAACAGCATCAGCCTCCAGGCACCCACTAGTCTTCTCAGAGGCCAAAAGCTCTAGTGGGATGTCTACCCTTTCCTGAGATGGGCTGGGTAATGTGAGGTCTGTCCTCAGCCCACATGAGAGGTGAGTTCCAACCCCAGAAGTGCTGCTGCTATCTGTTAAGAGCTGAGCTGCATCTGGAAAACCTATGTGTTTTTTATTGTTCGCTTTCTGTAAGGCCTCCTTGTTTATCGCTGGTCTGCTTTTTGCCTGTAACAAGGCACTGTCACTGCTGTTTTCAGCACAGCTGTCATGATTAGGTTTTTCTTCTTCACAAAGAGCTGGGACAGGCTCCTTACACACTGCTTCCCTCTCAGCAGTGAGGAGCGGTTCCTGGGCCTGGTCCTTGTCCACCTCATGGGGAGAGCCCATGCTGGAGCCATGAGCTGGCAGTGTGTGTTTGTTAGCAGGGCAAGTCACTTCTTGGCCAGGGCATGGGTGCGTATCACCAACCTGCTGGGCTGCCATCACCTCACCCATCTCCTCCTGTGCCACTTGGGCCAGCCAGCCTTTGGTGTCCATACATCTCTCCTCACTCAGCAACCCATTATTCATGGAGGAACTTCCCTGAGCAGGTGACCTGACAGCCTGTAAACAAGATGTGCCCACAGGAAGGGGCACACCTTCCTCCAGGGACAGGAAAGGTGGACATACAGCATGTGTAGGTTGGAGGCTGCTGTCCACATGCATGGCAACACCCTGCAGGCGAACAGCTGAAATGGAAGAAATCAACGAGTCAGTCACTGATTTTGTTTCCATGGTATAAGGCTCCATTTCCACCAGGCCAGAGGATGGATTTGGGCTAGCACTGTTTCTCTGGGCGTGGGTTGCAGCAGGAACTTGAAGCTCTGCATTCTTGATGTTCTCTGAGGAGGGTGAAGAGGGCAGCTGAGCAAGAAGTGCTGGTGTGGGTGGCCAAGAGCAGCAGCTTTGCAGAGGGCCTGGTAAAGCTAAGGGAAAAGTGACCTGTGAGGTGTAATCGGTTTTCAGGAAAGACCTCCTCTTCTTCAGGCTCTTAGCATATGTCATCTCCTCCTTTCTGTGTTTCTCCTTTGCTGTCTGCCTTGTCATCAGGCTTTCTCCTAAGCTGTAACACCTTGGTTGCTTCAGCATGCTGGAGCAGTTGTCTGTACTCTCCTGGGACGTGATACTGTAGCCTGTTGGCAAGAAAAAGAACCATGCAAGTCAGAAAATAGCCCCAGGCAGCAGAATATCCATGCGTCTATGCAGTGAGCCAGAAAGCTCTTAACACAGGTCCTGCAATTGCAGATGTAAATGTTTGGTTGCAAAGCCTGGGTCCCAAGTGCCAAAGGAAACTGTCTCTTACAATCAAGCACCATCTTGGAATCAGATATGTCAAGAAAAACAGAATTTGTGCCTATGGCTACAAAGACTGAAGTCCAGCATTAGTGATAAAGGGTAGTCTCACCCTTTGGTTATTGGAGCCACTTAACCTGACTGCAGGTACATCTGTAATTCCCAAATTTAATTTGGTGGTATTAACAGCAGCTACAGTGAGTAGTGCCTACAGCTGGAGATTTATTAACATGATCAGAAATTTCCAGCTTGGATACTTAGGTGATAAAAATTTCTAGAGATTGCAGTGTTGTGTCTGAACATGGTATTGTTACTGTGAATGAATGCAAAATGTAAAATTGTACTAAATACACAAAACAAATGAAGAAGATCAGTTAATGTTGAAAGAGCTGATTATTTCAGAAACAAAAATCCTTTCCAAGAAAATACAATGACCAGGGAGCTGCTCAGTCACAGGACTCCTTGACCCAGTTATGTAATGTGCTCCTGACCCCAAAAGATCATTATATTGTGGGTACATGGGACAATAATGTTTTACAGCTTTTAGCTCTCCTCAGCTTGAAGGAAGGTAGGAGAGTGAAGGTGCTGCCTGCCAGTGGGAATATTTACCATAAAGCTTCCTCTTAGTGCAACGCTCTTTTAATCACTGAAGATTCAGCCTACATAGAAGGATGCACAGAACTTACTCATGCAGCATGCTGGCTTCAGAATTGGGCAGAGCCATACATCAGTATTCTGGAATTCCTGCAGAAACCTGGGAACCTTCCAGAATGCCAAACTCATTTGAAAACTGACTTTTTCTGGGATCTAATGCTTGGATGCGATGACAGATTTCCCTGCAGAGTTGCAGCTCTGACCCCTATGTGCACATCCGCTGTATTTCTGCTGAAGAATCACAGAATTCCAAGGGTTGGAAGGGACCTCAAGAGATCATCTGGTCCAACCCCCCTGCAAGAGCAGGGTAACCTAGAGTACATCACACAGGAACTTGTCCAGGCGGGCCTTGAATATCTCCAATGTGGGAGACTCCACAACCCCCCTGGGCAACCTGTTCCAGTGCTCTGTCACTCTCACAGTAAAGAAGTTCTTCCTGATGTTAACGTGGAACCTTCTATGCTCCAGTTTACACCCATTGCCCCTTGTCCTATCACTGGATATCACTGAAAAAAGCCTAGCTCCATCATCATGACACCCACCCGTTACATATTTGTAAACACTGATGAGGTCACCCCTCAGTCTCCTCCAAGCTGAAGAGACCCAGCTCCTTCAGCCTCTCCTCATAAGGGAGGTGTTCCACTCCCTTAATCATCTTTGTGGCTCTGCACTGGACTCTTTCAAGCAGTTCCCTGTCCTTCTTGAACTGAGGGGCCCAGAACTGGATGCAATATTCCAGATGCGGCCTAACCAAGGCAGAATAGAGGGGGAGGAGAACCTCTCTTGACCTACTAACCACACCCTTTCTAATGCACCCCAGGATGCCATTTGCCTTCTTGGCCACAAGGGCACATTGCTGGCTCATGTTCATCCTCCTATCCACCAGGACCCCCAGGTCCCTTTCCCCTTCGCTACTTTCCAGCAGGTCAGTCCCCAGCCTGTACTGGTACATGGGGTTGTTCTTCCCCAGATGCAAGACTCTACACTTGCCCTTGTTGAATTTCATCAAATTTCTCCCCGCCCAACTCTCCAGCCTGTCCAGGTCTCGCTGAATGGCAGCACAGCCTTCTGGTGTGTCAGCCATTCCTCCCAGTTTAGTGTCATCAGCGAACTTGCTGAGAGTACACTCGGTTCCCTCGTCCAGGTCGTTGATGAAAATATTAAACAGCACTGGTCCCAGCACCGACCCCTGAGGCACTCCACTAGTCACAGATCTCCAGCTAGACTCTGCACCATTGACCACAACTCTCTGCCTTCTTCCTTCCAACCAGTTCTTGATCCACCTCACTACCTGATCGTCAAGCCCACACTTCCTTAGCTTATCTATGAGAATGCTGTGGGAGACAGTATCAAATGCCTTACTGAAATCAAGAAAAACCACATCTACTGCTCTACCATCATCCCTCCACCTAGTCACTTCCTCATAGAAGGCTATAAGGTTGGTCAAACATGACTTCCCCCTCATAAAACCATGTTGGCTGTTCTTAATAATCCCCTCATCCTCGATATGCCTAGAAATGGAGTCAAGAATAAGTTGTTCCATCACCTTTCCAGGGACGGAGGTAAGGCTGACCGGTCTATAATTACCCGGGTCCTCCTTCTTGCCCTTCTTGTAGACTGGTGTGACATTTGCCATCCTCCAATCCTCAGGCACCTCTCCTGTTTCCCCTGACTTACCAAAGATGATGGAGAGTGGCCTAGCAATGACCTCCACCAGCTCCCTCAGCACCTGTGGGTGCATTCCCTCCGGACCCATCGATTTATAGATGTCCAGATTGCATAGCTGATCCCTAACCCAATCCTCATCTACCAAAGCAAACTCCTCCTTTGCCCTGACTCCTTCTGGGGCAATAGGAATCTGGGCCCCCCGGGGAGAGTCTGCAGGAGTAAAGACAGAGGCAAAGAAGGCATTCAGCACCTTTGCCTTCTTTATATCCTCTGTCTCCAGGGCACCCACCTCGTTCAGCAGTGGGCCTGTATTGCCTCTTGTGTTAGTTTTATTTGCTATGTATTTGAAGAAACCCTTTCTATTGTCCTTAACCCAACTAGCAAGATTAAGTTCCAAGGAGGCCTTAGTTGTCCTCATTGCCTCCCTACATCCTCTAACAACTGTTCTATATTCCTCGCCCCAAAAAATAATGGTTTATAAAGAATGGGTGTTCAAAGGTCCTTTAAAAATCCTGGGAAATCTATGAACAGCTGAAAGATGATCTCTCTAGGAAGACTGACATGGGAAAAAGGCAACACCCTAGTCCATGGGGTGAAAGAAAGGTGGCCTGCAGCATATAGGTGACCTTTTACCTGCCAAGGCGTCTGGAGGGCTAAGCCTGTCTGCAGCATCATAGAACTCCTCCTCCTCAGAGCTGGTGTCACCAAAGCCTGGGGGCGGCTCCAAAATGGGGTCGCTTGCCTCTGCAGTCACATCTGCTCCACATGGTGCCCCTTCCTGGGAAGACTCATCTTTCCAAGGACTTCTTTGAGGGCTGTGGCTGATTTTGCTCCTCTCCACACTGCCTGCAGGGTATATGCTGTAGCACAAGTTGTAGAAGTCCATGGTGTTTTTCTCAGACAATCTGGTTTTCACCACAGATGTACCAATGTCCTCCCCTCTCTGCTCAGAGGGACTGTTCTCACACCCAAGGTCCTCTGCATGAGGTACCTGCAAGAAGCAGAAGTAGTCTCCATTTTCTGCCCTGATGGAGCCTCCTTCAGCATGAATGGGGAAGAAGCTCTTGTCTGAGTGGCTCATCTCCTGAACTGTTGGTATGTAGAAGTGGAAGAATTCTGGCCTGAAGGAAGAGCACGTTTCCAACTCATCTTCCTCCAGTGCATCCATAGAGTCACTGGAGCCACTTGTCTTAAATCCTCGGCTCTCAGTGTTGGCTGAATCTGAAGCCTCAGATGCGCTGTCTGTTGCATTGTCACACGCATCATACTGCTCACTCCCTTCAGACTGGGGCTTTGTGCTGTCCTTTTCCAGACTGTGGAGCTCTCCCAGCTCCTCCTTGTTGCACACAGGATGGGCACTGCTGTGTGCTGTAGGAGTGTCCAAGCAATGGTCTGAAGAGGAATCCTGCTCCCAGGAGTCTTCAGAGTCACTGCAGGTTCGAGATTCGTATCCTGGGATTTAAACACATCTATCAGCCTGTCCCTTACAGTGGCAAGAAGGCACGGCCAGACAAGGGTTATGAACTTGTCTGCAGAGCAGAGCCTTAAAGCCCAGAGAGTTCTGCCCTCACTTGCTCATTAGCAAACAAGATGAAGGTGCAATCAGACCTCCAGGACCATACACAACCTGTCAGTGGAGGTTTGGTCCCTCCTGCCTGCTTTGCCTGGTTTTACCGGGGGAGCTGTGGAACAGCAGCCAGCTAACTCGTTGCCTAAAGCTTCAGTCTGTAACCCCTATGACGCTGCAATTATCCTGACAAGGGACAGGACAGCATGGCAAAAGGATCCTCTCCCTCCTGGCAGAGGGGTGCCAGCAGATGGGAGTTGTTCAGGAGGCTGGCAGAAGAACACAAGTGCTCAGTGATATGTCTGCCGTTTCGGTGACAGGCATTCAGCTTTCTCTTCTTGGGAAAAGCTGCCAATTACTGCTGCTCTTCCGCTGTCTGACAGTCTGGGGCTGATGGAAACCTGACACTGCCTGCACCATGGCTGACAGTCTTAATAACTTGCAGATGCCACTGGGCTACTGTTCTAGCATGACACTATTCCCAGGAGGAAATAACACTTCCAGTGCTGGAGGATCCACCCACTTTCTCCCCATCCTTTGACAAAAAAAAACCAAAAAAACCCCCCAAAAACCAACAACAACAACAACAAAAAAAAACCCACCCAAAAAAATCACACACACACACACACACACACACACACACACACACACACAAAATATCCAAACCCCAAAACCAACCAAACAAACAAACGAACAAGCTGGGTTTTTTAAACCTTCTTCGGCTGAGACACGGTGCAGTTGCTGTTTTTTCTCCCCCCAGGTAAATATGGAGACATTTGCATCCACAAACAGTCTGTAGTAGCCAATGATGAGACAGACAAGGTCTTTTGCACTGTTGGATTCCAGGAGCAGAGTCAGCAGCTTGTTGTTTGTTTAAGGACATGGAGGGAAGAGAACAGTAAAAATATTTTAGAATTTACAAATATCGCTATTTGTATCGCCATCTGCAGGAACATGGTGCACACTGAAAAGACATTCCCTCTCCCCCATACCACCATCGTTCCAAAGCACTGTTTATGCATGAGGCACAGAGGGACAAGATACATTGGTTTTCTCATATTTTGTTTCTTTGATATGTCTCACTGATGGAGGATAGCAAGAAGAATCACCTTTCTTCAGTAATTTTATATTCCTTTTATGAGCTTCCCCTTCCAAGTCTGCTCTAAGCCTTTTTTACTGATGATACCACCAGCTAAATGTCAGATTTTGAAAAGAATACATGGTGTGGATGACTCCTCACTTGTTCTCTAGCCCTGACACGACCATCAAGAACTTACCTTCAGATCCTGCAGATAGATTTTGACAGTGCTCACTTTTTCAGACTCCTCTGTAAGCTCCACCCTGCTGATGTTTGCAAACTCTGCCAGACTTGTTATGATGTTGAGCTTATTATTGATAATCTGGCTCACCCCATACTTGGCACCCACCAGCAAGGCAACATACGATTCTCTGTCCTGTAGCTGTAAGGAGGAGAGGTTAAATCTGTAACCAAAATCTGATCACGAACCAAATCGCCTGTGCTGGGCAGGGACTCCTCAGCCACCTGATCTTGTGTGCTATTTTAACACTGGACTCTCTTCACAACTGTGCTGTAACCAGCTGCAAAGGGAGCCCCTTGTTACTTACAGGCTTTCAGGTCACCTGCTCCCAGCTGTTCTCTTCTCTGCCTTGGGGACCACCAGTTTCCTGTACCCCCAAGGCAGATGGTCCCAGAGAAGCAGCAGCCATCTAGCAGATCCAGAGAGGTCAGATCAGCAGCAGACTGCTATCAGAATTATCACCTGGCAGGCTGTGCCAGATGGACCAAGTGAGACCTACTGGATTTGGCTAGAAACTTCAGGAAGGCATTCTGGTTTTGGAAGAACTTTGCGAAGTTCTTCCTAACACTTTATGTTGGGATCAGACACTTAGAAATAAATTAACACTCAAATAATTTGGCAAAACTATTTCAATTTGCACAGAACTGTAAACCTAGGCATTACTGTAACCCCTCAGTAAGGTCTTCCTCTGATACATTGCTTGGTGTGCTGTACAAAACAGATTGTGGTCTATAGTTCAGTAGAGATCCAAATGAGGACAGGCAAAAAAACGCAAACAACAACGCAAGAAACTCTTGGGGACTGTGAAAAGAGCAGTGTTCTTTTTTACAGTAAGCTTTAAAGATAGACAATATCTCTTCAAGAGTTTTTGAAATATCCCCAGATCTCTTAAGTACTTTACAACATAAAAAATATAAACAGAGGTCATCTGAAGAGGAAGAGTCACAGCTTTCAACTTGAAAAAATATGGAGAATTATTGTGTAGGCTGGTGTGTTATTCACTTCAATAGAATTATGCTCAGTTATCCTAGCAGAGTCCCTTACCAATACTTCTCATGAAGTCCCAGGGTAGGGAAAAGTAGTGTGACTGAACTGTCTTAAACAGCACCACCAGAGCTAATGTTACATTTTCTACAAGGATCAAAGCAAAGACAGTGAGGAGACTCAGTAAAAGGTTGCTAGTCTCACATCAACAGTCAATTAAGAAAAATATGGAAACATTTCTGCCTTAGATAGGGTTTGCTTTGGTTAAGATACGATCTTACACACTGGTGAAATAAAAAGGTTAAAACTCCTTCTTGTGTCCTTATCTTTGCCGTTGTTGTCCAAGTACAATAGGAGATGCACAAAGCAAGGCAATAAGACAGTATGCCAAAGCCCAGTTGCATAAATAAATGCACTCGTACCATAAGGGTGGCGTTAAAGATCTTCCCATTGTACATCTTCAAGTCTCCCAGTATTTGCAGGTAGGTCAGGCGCACTTGGACTGCTGTGAGCATATGCTTCGTTTTGCAAGAGAAGAAATACTGTTTAGAAACATGACAGACAAACAAGGTTTTCCAGGTAGCCTATGGGGTAGAAGATGTTCTTTTCATACAGGACTTAGTATTTGACCAACACATTTAGCTTGGTCTGGATAAGCATTTGATCTGTACAGGACCACCCCACATTACCACATTTGCCATGTGGCAACCCCACAACAGAACACACTCTGTAGGGAAATTAGAGTGTGTGCACAGCAAAAGAAGTTATAAGAGGAAAAGATAGAAGAAAAACCCCAAGTGATCCCACATAGGAGAGACCCATGGAGAAAAGACATTGCTTCTTTGACTGTGAGAGATGCTGCCTCCATCCTGGGAGACACCTTGAACCCAGGGAACAAACGCTACCTTTTGCCGAGGGTCCAGTAGCATCTGGTTCTGCTTCAAGTGGTAGCTGATGGCTTTCTTAATATCCTTCCCTCTCATGTTTCGAAGCAGAGTTGGTGAGATGAAATTTTCAATTCCCCAGTCCCTCCTGCCAGAAAAATGGGAAGGGAGCAAAGGGGGTCCCAGCTGTGCTGTCCCCCAGCAACACAACAATGTGCAGAACAACAGCTGACCAGAGGCAGAGAAGGGCAAAGGCACCATGCCAGTCATAGAAGCATAGAATCATAGAATAGATTGTGTTGGAAGAGACCTTCAAAGGCCATCTAGTCCAACACCCCTGCAATGAGCAGGGACATCTTCCAACTAGATCAGGGTGCTGTAACATGTCTGGGTGTAGCTCATGGAACATGACTACCTTACTCAAATTCACTTTTATGTGCTTCTGCTACTGAGACAGGAGATGGGTTGGAGGAACATGCACTTTCATGCAGAATGGCCATTTTTACATGGTTATACAGGAGACAATCTACAAGCTTTGTCAGCATAATGGTCCCAGTCTGTCTGTGCCTCCCAGAGGATGAAGGTTCTTTAACTTTACTTTGGTTACAAGATCATTATGTAACATCTCCAGCTCCCTACACCCAAAAATGTAGATCATTATTCAGCCCAAGGACTAAATATCCAGGAACTAAGAATGCTGCAGTTGTCTGAAGTCACTTCTCACTCTTCATTAACTGCACACTGTTGGGTATGTCTGCCTGTATGCAGGCATCAGCAGCACTTGCCCAGGCTGATGGAGGCAGACACAAATGTCTGTTTTTAATGATTGGCTCATCACAAATTCTTAAAGCAGGGCTGTTCTTCAGGTTGCAAGTGCAGTCTAACATCATGGACATGCAGCACAGCACACTCACTGCTTGTGAAAGCATTTTTCGGTATTTGTTTTTCTAGATCCCATTACTTCACAGGACTTACTACTTATGCTGAAATTAGATATTTCTAAAACAGTTATGGTGGATGAAAGGGTGTAGTGGCTGTGCAGAGTTGATTAATATCCTCTCTCTCAACTACTGCATGCAAATCTTAGTATAGTGGCAGGGGCAGCCTGAGTAACCATAACTGAGAGATTTTATGTCCCTGCTCTATCTACAGATCAGAATCTCCCTCTGCTTAGGCATATGTCCAGATGTTATACTGTACATATTATTCAAGCAGCTCAGCAGGCTAAAGACAGGCTCTGAAGCCACCTTGACCTAAAATGACTGGCACAACTAAGAGATTGCAGTCTTTCTGGGTCAGGGACAGGCTTCTATCCAGAGCTAAACACAGGTAAACATAGAGCTGATGCCACTTTTAGTTGGCTCCCTGTTCTGCCAGACTTAGCTACAACATAGCACAGAAATTTGGGAACTTACTCAATGTATTTCAAGGATACTTTCTGTGGCTGAGCACAAGCATAGATCCTCTCCTGTATGTGCAGAGCAGCCAGACGTAATGCCACACTGCATTTCATTTCCACAGCAAATCTTTCCTGAAGCACATCGCTGCAGCTCTGGAACAAATATGGCTGAGTTAGCATGATGATGTGAGATCAAGAAGTGAGATTAAGGCCTCTGATATAACTATTGTAAGTCATAAAGGGAGCCACTCAGCTAATTTCAATCTCATTCTGTTAAAAAAGACAAGAATGTAAATTGATTTAAGAATTTAAGACAAATTGAATCCGAATGCTCTGTTCCTAAGTGCTCTGCATTTCACATTCATGTAAATGAACTGGCCTGAAGTATGTTTTGGTTTAAAGCAGAAATGAGAACTGGATGAGAAGAGATCCAAAAGCACGGACTGCCTCGATTTTACCTGCAAGTAGAGATATTCAAAGGCAATTGGGTCTTCCTGCAGGAGGTCTAAGGGATCCTTTGGGACAAAGCAAACTCTGAAGAGGCACCGGTAGTCCTGAGATTCTCTTTTTTGGACCACCTGCAACAGACAAACAGCATCATGCCAAAGGACTGCAGTAGTTCTTCACTTCATAAATGCATAGTAAGCCTCTGCCTTGTATGAACTCAGAAATAATTTAAAGATACTGTCAAGTGGGATGACTGCAGATTAGCCATTTGTCCTCAGCAAATACAAGGAGACATTGCTAATGTTTGTAATTTTATCTTAGATTCTTGTCCTGGTTTTTGCTTCTCCCTGTGGTAGCTTGGAAGTTCTTTGAAAGCAAAGCTTCGTTAAATATCCATTGATCTCATCTATTTGCAGTATAACCAGGACAGATGCTGCAAGGCCATATGATAATGACAGAGAAAGGTCAAAGCTTCCCTGCTTTTATGTTCAGTCTAAGATAACAGCAGCCCTAAATAGACACTCGGATCTTCATCATAATATCAATACAATGTCCCCTGGGTTACACATTAGCATATTTTAGTCTGGGAAAATTCCATGCAGACTTACCATCTGAAATGAAGCAGAAATTCTCACGCACACATGCTCAGTGGTTGGACAGCGTTAGCTACTGAACCTCTCTGCATCACAGTGTAACACTGACCAACAAAGTCAACAGCATGGACATAAGACTCCCAGGTAGGCACATTCTCACAAATTAGATTAGTTGAGAATTAGTAGCAGCGCAATAGAATTACTAAGAGAACTAACCTCATGTTTGCAGAGGTTACGCTTTTGATTTAGAATTTAATCAAAGTGGCACCTGGCTGGGTTAACTCTCTGACCACCTAGGAAACAGTAAACAGCTGGCTACACAGCTATTTTAAGATTTTCTGGAACAGTCCTCTGTAGACTGGCCTATCTGGCAGGTGGCACAAAACATGCTCATCCCTTTAATTGCTCTACGCAGTCCAAACAGCCCGTGGGTATCGTTCTGTGAGCACTCTGAATGGAGTGAGACACTTCTGAAAGTGTCATTTCTCCAGGAGCTCTACTTAATGCTGTAGTAACACATGCAACAGGGAGAGGACAGCACCTCTGGAGATGGGGCCAAGCTCACACCCTCTTGTGATACCTGCAGAGCCAAGTTTTCTCTGCACTTCACTGGCCAAAATTAATTTGTGCTGGTGATCCCTCTTCCCCCTCACAGCATGACTGCAGGGGCATGCAAGGGGCTCTTCTCACCTGCTCGATGAACTCTTCCTCGTGCAGCAGGTGGATCTTTGTCACGTTGTACTGCTCCTCCAGAGCAAGGGCAAAGTGCGCAATGCTCCGGATTGAGAGCTTCTCCTTCAAGGTGAGAACAATGTCCTGGGAAGGGAAAGTCCATAGCTAGTCAAACAGAATTTAGACAGAGCTGCTGAACACTGCTAGTATATCGCATGAATGTGGATGATTCTAGCCTGCTGCTGGCAGCCATGTGGAAAAGCTCTGAAAGGGCAGTGGCCAGACAAAATTCTCTGCAGCCAAGAACATGCTTGGTGCTACAACACAGTGAAATTTTTAGCACTGTTTCACAGGAAACCAGTGCCTTTATGTATTGCCTTTCCCTCTTCACTAACGGTTTCTGAGCACGTTGACCTAAACAAACCACAGAGGTCTCAAAGCTAGTGAAAGCCTGCAAGTTCATCAGAAATGGAGATACAGGAGATGGCAACTTCTCTGGGACACCAAGCACAAGCTGGGCAGTTGGCTGCTATGCTATCCCAGCCAGATGTCTAAGCAACACAAGAACATGCCAGCCAGGCAGTCAGCAGGATGGTGTTCAGAGCCAGCCATGCTGAAAGTTTCAGCCTTACAGTTTTTAGTTTGGTGGTGTTGAGCACTTTCTGTCACCCTTGATTCAAGTGTTTGCTGTTGACTGTTCCAGCTTTCTAGAACTCTATGACACTTTTTGAAGAAACTGCAAAGAACTGGTGGCCCAACAATAAACAAGAATTTGAGAGCATAACTGTACAAATCTTACCTAATTTGATTGAAATTGGTGTTCCTGTTATATGGAGAATTCTGTTGGAATACTAAGTCTCATGAAAATAACTGGGTTTGTTTTTGGCAAACAGAAAACATTATAAAAGGCTTGACTGAATTGAAAGAGAAGTCCCTTTCTTCAGTCAAGACTGTTAAGGTAAGCACAACTATTTGACTCACCTCAGTTTTAAGCAAAGATCTCTTAAACAGCAGAGGAACTTTTGAAAGCACCTAACCTGGGAAGCATTTTACCCATTTGTGTGTTTCTGTTAGGATGCTAGTGAGGGTTGCATTCAATTCCAGTACAGAAAAATTTGTTCCAGATCAGAGGTGAGCAAATTGAACCTAACATGAAGAGCTAATCCATCTTTTGGAAATTAATCCCTTGCAGGTGGTCATTCAGATCTCTCTTTACAACTCATCTCCCCTTTCCTTACTGTCTCCCTGCTTTATTTCATTATTTTCTTTTTCTCTGCCATGGAAGTCACAAGACTTGCATAGACTTACTTGCATAGGTAACCACAACAGTTATGTGAAGTTTGGATGAACTAGACAATAAATTTCTCCTTTCTGAGAAAAGTTTTCAGTGCATTATAAATAAAATCTCCTTGCTTTTCCCCTTAATATTCTTTCAGCCTGATAACTCCAGAAAGCCTGTCTATGGTGTATTTTTTCTACAGTAACTGCACTGCTGCAGGACATCATATATCCTTTAAAAAAAATATGGCCTTCAATCACTATGCACAGGCAAATATTATTAACTCCAACATAAACTCCAATCAACTCTGAAGATCAGGCTAGAAAATCTTAAGGTTTGTAAGTCTATGTCTAAGCATGGAAATTCTGGAAAGTGCTTGTTAGTGGCTCTGGAAAGCAGCACCTTGTATTTTGAAGAGAATGGCAGTAACCTGTCTATTATGCCTCCAAGCACAAGTGATTTTAGGTAGATGGTACTGCTTTTCCCCCTCAAGAGGTTAATCAGGTTTTATGTCTCCACAGGGAAACATAAACATTTCACCAGTGCAAAAATGAGGCTGCACAGACAGGAACTTTAAGGAACAACCATCACAATTGCACTTGCTGAATTTACATGATATCCACATGATAGCCAAACCTGGACTCCACTGTTCAGATTCTAGGTCTTGTTCTCCCTCTCATGGATGCACATTGTCACTGCTATATTAAACAACTTCCTCTATATTCTGTCACGTGGTTTCCAAAGAAATCAATGTTAGAGTGGACAGCTGCTGACTTGCCAGTTCCCACCAACCTATATACTCCTGCCCAACTTCAATCACACTTCACGAAGTGTAATGGTCTCATAGCCAAGTTCTTGCAAGTTTTGCGAAAATTGGCTGCTGAGAAGAAAAGAGTGGTCAATTAAAGCAACACTTCCTCTGCACAGAGAACATGGAAAATCCAGTACGCTCAGCATCAGCTGGCAATCCAGTTTCACTAGTTGGCCAATAAAACCAAGAGGTTGCAAATTCCACTGGATGTACCTTTACTACTGGGTTGAATTCAGATGGTGGGAATAAAGGCAGACAACCAAGCATTGTTACCTTGACAGTAGTGCTTGTCTCAAACCTGAAAGCCTTCGTCTGTCCATTTTCCAAATATACTTTGAGAACGTTGGGCATACAAAGAAGAGAATTCCCCTGCAGAACAAAATCAACAGTACTAATCCTTGGATGTTAAGCCTCGAGGCACTAGTCTGCTCTGCATGACACAGCACATGCTAGTATAAACGAAAATCTTTATCTGCTTTTGCAAACCTCTTATGTGGAACCAAGCTTTATTCCTTGATGATGCTTATGGCATGGAACAAAGGAAAGAGCATAACAAAATGCCTTTACCATAAAATTCCAGCCAGTGCAACAGATACACATAGCCTATACATGCTTGCAGGTCACTTCCCACATGATATAGGAAGATTTGGCAGATACTGAAAGCTGAGGGCCATCTTCTCTGGACTCTTCATCAGCAACTGTAGTGATAGGACAAGGGCTAATGGTTTCAGACTTAAACAGGGGGAGTTCAGGCTAGATATAAGGAAGTTATTTACTGTGAGGCTGGTGAGGCACTGAACAGGATGCCCAAGGAATGTGAATGTTCCATCCCTGGCAGTGTTAAGGCCAGGTTGGACAGGGCCTTGGGTGACATGGTCTAGTGTGAGATGTCCCTGCCCATGGCAGGTAGATTGGAACTAGATGCTCTTAAGATCCTTTTCAACCCGGACTATTATGCAACTCCATTACCAGAAAAGCAGTGATGTCTGCCAGAAAAGACATCTTCCTGGGCACCAGGCAGCACTAAACACCTTGCTGACACTTTCCCAATAGCAGAAGAAATGACTTCAAGTTCAGAGCTACCTAAACACTCCATGAATGGATCTTGCACACCACAAGAAAGCTGTAGGATTCAGCTAAACATGCAAGTTACTTTATTGAGCATTCCCTCAGGATTTGTGTCTCTGGGGCTTCCCAAACAGGAGATGATACCACCAGAGTTTCTTGAGATGGATCTCAAATGCATTAGAAAAGGCACTGACTTCCATAACAAAAGCACCTCCACTGGGTGCTCTGAAATTTTGGGAACTTGGCTTCTGTCCTTCTAGGGCTGTTGAGAGCTGCAACCTTTAGCTTTCCACCTTACTTCTTTAGAACAACTCATCTGCATATTCCTTCTTGTTTTCAGTGTTATTGTTTTCCAGTGCTGAGAAAGTTACTCCTCCACCCTTGGACTTCCCTTTCAGGACGTCCTTCTTATGTTCTTGGACAAGCATGTTCCTCCAATCTTTATCTAGTTGCCATTACAGTGTCGAGGCTGAGAACACATTCCCAAGATGATCTCTCCTATGTTCATTTTCTGTGCAACACCTTGTAAATCTCACAACCTTGGCCTATCTTGACAGAGAGCGCATATACCCTGGAAGTATTACCAGAACAAACATAAGCCACATCTGAATCTTGCTCCTCCCCTCCGTGTTTCATGGGATTCAAGCTGCTTACAGTCATCACTGAGGAAAAAAGAGTGAACACTGCCACTGTTCCTGAGACCAAGCTGTAACTGCATGCTGAGTAGCACAAACACATCACATCTTTAACAGGCTTTGGGTCCTCCATCAATTTAAGAAAAGTGATGCTGGTTTACACTAACTGCACATTTTCTCTGGTTGACCCACAGTCACAAGTTATCATATGAATGAGGCCTTCTACAGTCAGCACATACAAGAATTTAAAATCTATATAGAAATTCATAGACAAATTAAGTATCACCACTCCCTTTGCCAGATCCAATCAGATGGCCAGAGCACCCACATGGGATTTCTCTCTATTTTTGAGGTTCTAATAGTCTACTATGAATTAGTTCTGAAAGCTTCTGCTATGTCTTAAGCAGATGTACCCCTCCTGTTTTGTCTGGTGCAAGGTTGATTTACTCCATGTTACAGCTAGGCCCACAGCTTCTAATAACACACTGACTGATGCTGCCTGAGGATCCTGAGGGACCTGTGTCTTGCATATCATTCCATTATACAGAAATACATAATCAGTTTGCAATAGAAAATGAAGGCTGTGTAGCATTGAGGCTTATTAACAATTTATGTTCCCAAACTGGGGTTTCAGATTTCAACTGCAGAACACAGCCTCTGGGCTCCTTGCAGTTGCCACAGAGATCATTTAGCAATGCTCCATTAAGATGACAAGAGTAGTGAGTAGTCTATTTACTGAAACAGGAAGCTTTGCAGCTTTTCGGGGCCATAATACCCACTTTGGCTGTCTTAATACATCAGTCCACTGAAAGGAGAACAGTTCTGAACACTCAAGCAGAGTAGCTGCTGTCTATGATGAACAGTGTTCTTCCAGAAATAGTCATAAATATATAACACATTTATTTACTCTTCCTTCATGCTAATATTATAGTGTATCCAACTGTTGAAAAGGGAAGCTAACACCATAGAATCATAGAATAGTTAGAGGTGGAAAGGACCTTAAGATCAAACACCCTGACATGGGCAGAGACGGCACACACTAAACCACATCACCCAAGACTTCTTCCAGCCTGGCCTTGAACACTACCAGGGATGGAGCATTCACAACTTCCCTGGGCAACCCATTCCAGTGCCTCACCACCCTCACAGTAAAATACTTCTTCCTGATACCTAACCTAAACTTCCTCTGTTTAAGTTTGAATCCATTACCCCTTGACCTACCACTTTAGTTCCTAATAGAGAGTTCCTCTCCAGCTTCCTTGTAGATCCCCTTCACATACTGGAAGGCTGCTATGAGGTCTCCACACAGCGTTCTATACTCCGGCTGAACAGCCCCAACTTTCTCAGCCTGTCTTCATACGAGAGCTGCTCCAGTCCCCTGATTAGTCTCATGGCCCTCCTCTGGACTTGTTCCAACAGTTCCATGTCCTTTTTATGTTGAGGACACCAGAACTGCACACAATACTCCAAGTGAGGTCTCACGAGAGCAGAATAAAGGGGCAGGATCACCTCCCTCGCCCTGCTGGTCACGTTCCTTTTGATGCAGCCCAGGATACGGTTGGGTTTCTGGGCTGTGAGCACACACTGAAGGCAGCTCATGTTCATTTTCTCATTGACCAACATCCCCAAGTCCTTCTCCTCAGGCAGTTCTGAATCTCTTTTTTCTTCCCAACCTGTAGCTGTCCCTGGGATTGCCCTGACCCAGGTGTAGGACCTTGCACTTCACATTGTTGAACTTCACGAGGTTGGCATAGGCCCATGTCTCAAGCACGTCAAGGTCCCTCCAGTGTATCAACTGAACCACAAAACGTAGTGTTGTTGGCAAACTTGCTGATGGCACACTCAATCCCACTGTCCATGTCACCAACAAAGATGTTGAACAAGATCAGTGCCAACACCAACCCCTGAGAGACCCAACTCATTACTGGTCTCCAGCTGGACACTGAGCAGTTAACCACAACACTTTGTGTGCGGCCATTCAGCCAATTCTTTATCTACCAAGTGGTCCATCCAACAGATTTATGTCTTTCCAGTTTAGAGACAAGGATATCATGTGAGACAGATTCAAACATTTTGCACAAGTCCAGGTAGATGACATCAATGGCTTTGCCCCTTTCCATCAGTTCTGTAGCCCTGTCATAGAAGGCCACCAAACTGGTCAGGCAGGATTTCCCCTTAGTGAAGCCATACTGGCTGTCACCAAGCACCTTGTTGTTTTTCATGTGCCTCAGCATGCCTTGCAGGAGAATCTGCTCCAAGATTTTGCCAGGCACAGAGGTGAGACTGACTGGTCTGTAATTCCCTGGGTCATCCATTTTCCCCTTCTTGAAAATGGGGGTTATATTTCCCTTTTTCCAGTCGTTGGGAACTTCACCTGACTGCCATGATTTTCAAATATGATGGACAGTGGCTGAGCAACTTCATCTGCCAGCTCCTTCAGGACCTGCGGATGGATTTCATCAGGTCCCATGGATTTGTGCACATTCAGGTTCTCAAGTTGATCTTGAACCTGACCCTCTCCTACAGCGGGCCTAATGTCTCCATTCTCACAGTCCCTGTGTCTGCCTTCATAGACTTGGGCGGCATGATCAGAGCACTTGCCAGTGAAGACTGAGGCAAAGAAGTCATTGAGAACCTCAGCCGTCTCCAAATCCATGGTAGGCAGTTCTCCCATTAGCTTCCAGAGAGGGCCCACATTATTCCTAATCTGTCTTTTGTTTGCAATCTACCTATAGAAGCCTTTCCTGTTACCTTTCACATCCCTTGCCAGACTCAGTTTTAACTGGGCCTTAGCTTTCCTGACCCTGTCCCTGCTTTCCTGTATGACATCCCTGTATTTTTCCCAGGCCATCTGTCCTTGCTTCTACTTTCTGTAAGATTCTATTTTCCCTCTAAGTTTTCTCAGCAGCTCCTTATCCATCCACAGAGGCCTCCTGGCCCTCTTGCCGCATATCCTTTTAGCTGGGACACAACACTCCTGACCTTGGAGCCGGTGGGACCCCAACACACAAATGAATTTCTCTAACCTTTATTTCTCATTAAATGAATGACAAACTACATATTGATTGTCTCCCTCCTCTGCACTTGCTACAACCCCGGTGCCCAGTCTCTGTCTGAAACAGCTCCATGGAAGCTCTCAGGCAGATACTAATGTGAAGCTCCACCTACAGATTGCTGTGTACACGTCTGGTGTCCTCAACATAACAAGGACATGGAGCTATTGCAGCAAGTCCAGAGGAGGGCCACGAGAATGATCAGGGAACTGGAGCACCTCCCGTATGAAGACAGGCTGAGAAAGTTGAGGCTGTTCAGATGGAGAATGTGGAGACCCCATAGCAGCCTTCCAGTATCTGAAGGGGGCCTACAAGGATGCTGGAGAGGGACTCTTCATTAGGTATTTTCCATTAGTCTAAGTAAGCAAACAAAACATGAGCCCCTCTACAGATTCTAGTGCTTCCTCCCTGATCGCAGATGGGCCTAGGAAACAAGTTGGCACCAGACGGCTGGATGTATATCCAGGTGCAGATACTCTGTAGGTCTTGGCCACACTAAGCCAGCCTGGTATCGGTCCCCAGATGGGACCTATTTCTTCCCAGCATGCACTGTTCATGGCATCCAGCTGTAGCAATACCCTACTGACCTGTGTGTGTCCATTCACCAGCACTTCCTCTGCAAACCGTACTTTCACAGGGTTTGTTTTCAGCCTTGCCCTCTTCTCTGCAGTAAGAAATGATGACTTGGGCCCGCCCTGACAAAAAATAAGAGCACTTGGTTGGCAACTCAGTCTGTTGTGGTTAGGTACAAGATGCATAGGCCCACAGCACACGCAGGGGTGCGAGCACAGCCCACACTGAAGCTGCTCACACCACACTGCCGCACACTTACAGGAACAGGTGATGTTGGGACTCTCTCAGCCTCCAGGCTTGCTACAGGCAAAACCTATCTGGGCTACAAGACTTACCTGGGTGGTTGCTGCCTTATGAGCCCAGACCCAGTTGTTCACCAAGTGGACACATGCAACACATCCTGTTGCACTCCTGATTTCACTGCATGTTAACCAGCTACTGTGTTTACACATCTCCCCAGCTCCTGCAAGGAAGCCAGAATCCTGCAGAACAACTGTTTATCTACCAACAGCTGGCTTGCAGTAAGGCTACACAGCACCATAAATGAACACATGCAGAGTGCCTTGCAGTGACAGACAAAATCCCCTATCAGTGTATCACAAGAACACAGCCATGTATGCAGCATACCCCAGCTCAGCTGGGGTTTCTAGACCATACTCTCATGTTGCAAATGTTTAAGAAAACTGCCCAAGACTAAAAAGCCAACTTGACTCCATTACACTATTGTCACATAACCATATCACATAACCAGGCTTTCACCATGACAGGGGTCTACCAACCTCACAATACACCACGTGACTCTAGGAACCACTGACTTCTTGTTCGCAAATGTCCAGATCTTTTAAAACATGTCATTCCCTAAGAAGAACAGAAGCAGTATCCCTCAATCCCTGCACTCCTGTCAGAAGCGCGGGTACCTCCTAACCTGACACAGCACCATCTTGCCCTGAGGCCATTTGGGAAGGACAGAGGACGGGAGACAGGCAGGATTCTCTGTGCTTGGCCAGCAAGCCCTTCCAGAGTCTGCTGGGCTGTATGGAGCATCATGCCCCACAACTGCCCTGAGGAGTGCCAAGGCCTCCCATATCTCTTCTAGTATGGCCAGTGCAGCCCCAGCAGAGGGTCTGGTATCCATTGATGAGAGGCGTTACCTCTAAGCTCTAAGCACAGCTGCCTTCAGAGTGGGGCAAGAGACAACCCCAAAACAAAGATCAGCCTTGACCATACTTAGAGGTGTCCTTAAATGACCTGCAAAGGGAAAAACAAAAAGGGGTTTCTGCCCCATTTGCTTCTCAACAATGCATGAAGGGTGTTCCAAATCCTATGAAGGGTTTTCAAAACCCTTTTCTCTCTGAAACCCTTCTGGCAGGCATTTAAGCCTCATAAAACTCATTCATTTTTCCCTTGGTCTCCAGAGCCAGATCAAGCCTGGCAAGACTGACAGTCAATGTACTATGCAAGGGAGATTAGATTAACAAAAGAGGGAAGCCACTGTTAAGTGGGTTTGCTTAAAGTTTTTGTGGTTACTTTGGCTTTGTGCAAACCTGTTGAATGGGAAACTTTGGGCAGGAAAAATTCATTGAAGAGATTTTTTTTTTTAATGTATCTTTACTGAACGGGCAAGAAACTTCGTGACATTAAGCCTGAGAACTTCAGTAACTCTTCTGAAAGAATTCTCATTCTTGTTTCTAGGAATAAATTAAAAAAACCCAAAACCCCCAAACAAACAAAAACCACTCCCAGAATGCTTTCCAGGGTGTGGAGGGCAACCCCCCCTCAGGCCACTTGCCATCACAAGAAAGCAAAAAGCACACAAACCCAATTTTGACCTTGCCTTGCAGCTCAGTGTTTACACATACACATTGAAATCCACATGGATGAACACATCATATTGGCAGTACATGCCTTCTGGGGAATTTAATGCTACAGAAATGGGCAGTCAGCACCAAAGTTTTATAACAAAGCTTTGTAATAAAGTATGAGCCAATCCCAGTTCCCAGCCCTTAACCACATGGAGCCTGGAGAAAAAGAAAATAGTTTTTCCAGCAGTCAAAAGGAGAATCTCAAGAGCTTCCAAGGAGCACCTAGGACAGATGCTGGGCCTGCAGCCTTGGCACCTATCTTTCATGTTAGGATGGTCCCCGTGTCTCAGGTAGCTCCATCACATGGGGAGCACACCAGGCTGTTCTTAGCAGGCTGGTCACAGCTTGCTGAAGAAACCTGCCTGTGCTCCAGTCACTGTGACCTCCTGTCCCCTATGGAGCCTTGTCAGGCTCTCACAGCTCCTGATGGAGCCTCCAGCTCCAATGAGTATGGGCTTAAACAGTTCAGCAAGCCTCTGCATGTGGTGGGCTCTGAAAGCCACCATGGTTCTTCACCCAGGTGAGCTATGAGGAGTTACAACTGATTCTCCCCAAAACCTCTTCAAAGGGCATGCATAAAAGGGGAGAGCCTGTGCAGCTCTCTTCCAGCTTTGGTCAGGCCTTTGTACCCTGTGTGCCAGCCCAGCCGCCACATCTTCCCTGTGGGCCACACGGCAGCAGTGCTGCTGGGAGTGCTGAGGCCTGAAGAAAGGCCACTTACCGACGTGCAGCGCAGGACCGTTAGCAGGAGCTCATCACCGGCTGCCCTGTAACAGAGACATGTAGTCAGCCAGGGCCAGCAGCTGCCTCTGCCTTCCCCCCAGTCTCATGGCAGATAGTTCCAGTGAGGCCTCCAGCCCCTCCATCCCCACTGTGAGGGAAGGCTCTCAGCAGAGTCCAACCAAGACAGATAAAAGTGAGGGAACCCACTCTCTTGGGCTGCTGTGCCCTTCAGCTGCAGGGCAGACTTGTTCCTGTGGGACTGGCCCACACTGAGCCAGCCCCACATCACTGTGCACCCTTGTAACCCCTAGTGAGAACTCATCCCTACACCTCTCCATTCAGCCCTCTCTGCAGGCCATGAGGAACCACACCTGATGATGTCAGCCGCTCGTTCAACAGAGAGGTCATCCACCACGGTGGAGTTTATCAGGAGGACCTGGTCACCTGGCTGCAGCTTCCCTTCGGCAGTGCTCCCTGTGAGTGAGTGGTACACGGTTACTCATGACAGAACCATACCAGCAGACCTCCTCCCATCAGGGATGCTCACTGTGAGCTCCTTATCCTGCCTGGAACACACTTGCCTCAGCAACTGCCTCTGGATGGCAAAATAAAAAGGGGCCATAGGATGCTGGATCCTGATGGGAGCCAGTATACCCCTGACCATGTCCATGCCACCTCTCCTGGGCTGTTCTCTGGCTCCATGAGCTGCCCCTGCACCACAGAAAATCACTCTCATGCATTGCCTTTTTCCTTGTTGCAGCCCAACACACATCCCTGCCCAGGGTGCAGCAGGATAGCTCACAGGCTCTTGGATAACCACAGGAGGACTGGGAGGTAGAAGCAGTGCCTTGACCTGCCTGCAGGCATTGGGCACACAGAGGCCTCTGGAGCACACCATGGTGCTCCTCTCTGCGGGATCTGCACCCTGGCCTGACCGTGCTGGTTACATCCCAGTGGCTGACCACATACAGTGCATGGGCCAGGGCCTGGCACTCCTGGCATGCCACTATCGAGACCAAGGATTCACCATCTATGCCACCATCCAGACTGATGCAGCAGTCCTTGAGAGATGTGGGTTTGATTTCCAGCATGGTTATCCCCCTGTGCAACCTGGGAGAGGAGGTCTTCATAACCTCGCTGGTTGATGGGAGAACCCACAACAAGGGGAAAAGATGGTTTCTGAGTTTTGCTTTCCAGGAGAGTGGCAGCTGAAAATGCCAGAGGTTTAAGGAGCAGGTGGACCTCTGGTCTGAGATGAATGATTGAGCATGCAACCCGCAGCACCTTCCACCTGCGCCTCAGGGAGATCCCAGGGCCAGATAGCATATATGAAAGGCAAAACACGCTCACCTAGAATTAAACAAATGGCTCTTAGCCATGGACTCCCACAGCAAAGGACAGGACTTAAATGGACAGGTTTCTTCATGCCTCAGTTTTAACAAAATGTTGATTCTTTCTGATTAGGAAAAAAGTGTGACAGAAAACCTCCTTCCCCATTTCTTAGACCCCAATACCCTCAGCTAATTTATCCATGTTTCCCATAGGAAGAGGCAAAAAGAGAAAATTTCACTCAAAATCACTGTGAAAGGACAGAGACCACACTGTAGTGCCTTTATAATAAACATCCCACAAGCACAAGCTTGGACAGGCCATTCCCTCAGGCAGATGGTGGATGCCACAGCCCAACTGGGCAGCTAGAGGCAGAGCCTAAGCCAGCCCTCCTGCCACCCTCCCAGCACCTACCTGCCCAGCTTGAGCATAGTCTTTCTCTGGATGTCACACTCATACCAACAGATAAAAAAGCACACATTTTTGTGCATTCATTAAAAAAGAAAAAGGTATATAAAAAAAAACCAGATTCACAGGTTTTTATTCAAAACCCCCAAGCCAACTTAAAAGCCGAGTTATACCTTTTATAACTGGAAGAGTTGATCTGCCCAACTTAAGCAGAATTTCACCTGGACTGCCTGTAACTAGCAGTGATCTCTGTGTTACACGGATATAAGTTCCTAGGGAATAAAAACTCCTAAGATTAGATTAAACTCTTCCTTTGTATTTCAGGTAAAACACAAGAAAGAACTTTGCTTTAAAACAGATCTTCACGTCCCTGATGATCAGCTGTGTCTGAGTGCAGGCTAAAAATTGGCAGTGAAGTTGCCATTAGTTTAGATTTTTCCACGCCATCCGAATGCAGTAGATGTTCAAGCACTCTCCACACCATAGGCACACAGGCTTTTGCCCTTAAAATTCAGGGATTACATGCGAACCAGAAGTACCTGAAAAACTCAAATACTGGCCAGAGTTCATCACTAAGGCCAACTGGGACAATTCAGGCTTCTCATACTTATGATTGTAGGGACAAGGAAATGGTGCTTACCTGGAGTAACAGAGGCAATTGTAAGAGGAAGGTTTGGACAAATCTCAAAGCCATAATGATGGAGGACCAAATCTTTATATACTGTGACAGTAATTTTGACACGGCTGGCAGGCTGACTACTGCCATCATTACTGCTGTTTGTCACAGACACGCTGCCCCTGTGAGACACAAAACTGGTCATTAGGATACAATCTGACGATACTTTATAGAAGGGTCATAGATCCACATGCATTTTCAGTGGACTGCGTCAGTACACAGAGAGGCCAGCACTTCTCTGGGTACCCACAGGTGGCCCCGCAATGTGCAGGCCAGAAATGATCCTCTAGGCTCCACAGAAAGCTTAAGGTAAAAAACCAGTGGCACTAGCTGGTTGTAACCACAACTATTCTAGCCACCCCAACCCAGTGGTCACAGAGGGAGAAATCTAGGTGTGCCCCGCAGTAAGCCCTGACCTCCAAAGATCACAGCAACACCTTTAACCAGCAAGGCAGTGCCAAAATTTACAGGTCTCTGCTTCTGTCAGGATCTGTTCTACCTTAATTTTGATTCACAGACTTCAGGAAAGTAAGGGAGCTGTGGGCCAGGATCCCTTGTAAGTGTAACTCAGTCTTGAGCTAAAAACATGGGCCCATGGCAAGACACAAAGAGAAGTACAGTCCTTCCTTCAAGAAAAGCACATTTTACATTAAGCAATGTTGTATTTCTGCAGAATTTTGTGGCTTGCAAAACAAGAATGCCTTAAAGCAGGAACATCTGTCCCTGGAAGCCAAGAGGGATGCTTAAATCCACCTTCTTTTTTTTCCTTCCTGACCCTAGGGACTACTGTATGCATATTTCCCACAAACAGCTTAAACAACGAGTAAGATCTGAAACCTGTTCCTGCTGAGAACAAGCTTGCACTGTCTTTGATCAAAGGTGATCCACATATGTTTCTTTCACAGAAAACATGCTTACCTTGATGCACCATCCAGAGCGCGGTGAAGCCATTTTGCTACCATTTGCTCTATTCTACATGCTTTGCTTGTCTGGATTAAGTTAGTCTCCAAATCTTCCATTTACCTGAAAGTGACAGAAATCACAGGAAAACAGAATGACAAAAGATTGAGGAAATCTTCTAGGCACTTTTCAGAATTACCAACACAAAATCACTTTTTTTTTTTTTTTTTTTTTTTTTTTAAACAATGAAGAGATCCACTGGCACCTTGGGAAGACCATGTTCTTTAACAGAAGACGTTAACATCTGTAACACTATGATTCCTCCTGCCCAACCAGTCTTTCATGCCCGGTGCTTTTGTTAGTCCATGTTGATGGTCATAGTGGCAGACAATGAACCAGTAACCTCTGCAGTCCTTTTTCATGGTTTCTGGATCAAGTTATATGTTTTCTCAACAAGATAAAGCTGCTATACCTAGTCATAGCAAAGCCTTTCTCTATTTTAGTCTGGGATCTCTGAAGGATAAGCTTTGATCAATGTACAGGCAAGTGTTACCAACATAGACATCTTTCTTCCATTAACCATCATTTCAGGGACAAGTACACAGCCTTTATCTGTATCAAACACTTCAGGGCACAACAATGAGGTTTACAGCCAAATCTTGTCTGCCTTGGGGAGGCAGAGCGTTGGTGTATTTCCTCACTATGAGAGATTAGCTCTTGGATTGATAGAGTCACAGGAATTCTACAGACAGTAGTAATGAAGCAAGAAACTGAGTGGCCAGCACAAGCTGCTGAACACTGTTGTTTGCACTAGAAGAAGAAGTCTCTAAACTAAGGTCATCAACTCAAATTTGTTTATGACAAATATGGTCCAGTGTACTGATGTTTACTCATCCTGGTACTCTGCAAATATATGTGGTTCCAGGAATTATAAAAGTAATATCAATATCAAAATAATTGCTCACCCAACCTGCTCCTTGTGTGTACCTCCTGCTGTTAACAGAGTGGTTTTAGTCCTAGTGAACTGAAGAACTGCAGAACTAAAAAGGTTTGGCTCAGATCTGATTAATTCATGGCAATTTAAATTGCACCTAACAACATCCCTTCTTTTGAAGATGTAAAGGCAAGGGCAGCTTCCAGACCCCAAACTGAACTCACCAGTCCACTTTTCCTCTATCAAACCAGACAGAGGAAATTTGCCACTTTAACACTGTGCCTTCTAAAATACAGAAAGCCTATAGCCACATATCATTTTCATTTACTCATTCAAACACTGGAAAGAACTGTTCACTGGGCTGAAAGTGAGCCAAACCAAAATGAACAGAAAATAGATCTTCATCTACAAGAAGCCATGAAGAATATCAACTCTTTGTGTTTCAACAGTATTTCAGCAAAGAAACAGAATTATTCTATCCACCTTTTACACTGTATCTTCTGGTCAGTTTGCAAGATTTGTATGTCCTGAGTTCCACTCTTGTGTCTTCTGCTCAGACAGTAAGTTCTGCACGTTGGGGACATTGTCTCTTACGCTAGGACAGTACGCAGGACAGTGTGCTGCTGGTCCATTGCAGGAGCTATGCTATAGCAGGTACATTAGTAAGCTACTACAGAATCACAATATATAAACAAGATGGTTGGAAGTTGACAGAAATGAGGCCAAAACTTTATCTCAACACAAACTGCACCTCTTTTCATCAGCACCAACCCAACTCAAAATGCTCTCCCTAACTCACATATTCTAACAAGGATGAGAGGACAGGATCAACATTTCTTGATGTCTCTTTCACTCCCAGGAAGCCATTCTGGCCCACTTTCTGGCTGCACAGCAATGGACAGAAAAAGAGGTCCATAAAATTCAACCCTTCAGGAGTTCTTTCACTGAGTATTCTCCTGGCTGCTCTTTCTTATGCAACACAATTCAAAACTGCTCTTTCAGCCACACCGTTGCTGTAACTGGCTCTGAGCAGCATCTCTGATCAAAAACAACTACCCTTGCAGTTAAATGCTATTTTCTGAAGAAAACTAAAGCTTATAGGATGGGAAATCTGCTCCCTTTCCAGAGAGTGACTGGGAAGAAACCACAGACCAAATAGAAACATAAGAATTCTGCAGCCTTGAAAGACACGCATAGGACATACAAAACAAGGCTTAAGCAGTCATCGTCTATGCTTAGCATGTTTCCTTTGAGCCTTCGTATTCCACCGATTCCGACAGTCAGCTCTGTAGACACTGTAACACTCATGCAACAGTGTAGCTGCAACCATCTTGTGAATTCCACTTAGACTCTTCTCAGTAGCATAAAGTCATTTGGCTTTCCTACATCCCTTCAAATGCTGTAACGTTCCCCTATGAGCCACAGGGAAAGCCCTGCTTGCAACTGGTCCTTCTTCACAAGCGGCTCTCCAGATGCCTAGCAGACACCTGCTTCAGCTGCTGATGCATTACGATCAACTGTTCACTGGTTCTCTCTCTACCTTTATGTGCCTCTGCCCCTGCCCCACATCTTTCACTCCTTTGCAGAAAGGACAGCCTTTCCTTTCTGTAAGTCTGCTGTGCTTCACAAAACAGAATTTCCAGATAAAGTCTCTTATCCCACGGGACAAAGAGGAAAACCTTTAAGAATAAATATAAATGCTTAAAAAAAAACTACAGACAGAATGCTAAAAGAAAAAAAAAACCAACAACAAACTAACCACCTTGCCCTTTTAGTAAACCATTAAGGTTTGAGTCAAACAATAAGCTTCTCAGAAGATGTGGATATTTCCTATAACAGTGCAAAACACAAGGCAGCAGCCTTCTTTCTCATAGTGTCCCTAGGATGCACAGGCACTTGCATGTATACTGAGTGGGACGTGATTACCTAGCTTTTTCACAGAGCCATCATGCATGTGCGGCTGGCACCTCCTGCTTGCTTCAAAAATGTCATTGTCATACGAAAGCTCTGACCTGAGTCCTTCTCCTACCTGTCCTTGAACACAACACTAAGCAGCTTGAGTGGGTTGCCACCTTAATACACAAAGATCCTTAAATTCTATCAGAGGAAACTAAACTTGCCAGGTATTTGCACAGCTAACTGACCCATCCAGACAGCCACTGCTTCGTGTCTCAAAGGAAACAGAAGGAAAACAGGCCAAGAGAGCTGGGCTTGTTCAATTTAGAGAAGGCTCCAGGGAGACCTTTTAACAGTCTTCCAATACCTAAAGGGGGCCTACAAGAAAAACGGAGGGACTTTTCATAAGGGCATATAGTGACAAGGGGTAATGACTTTAAGCTGATAGAGGGGAGATTTAGAAAAGATCTCAGGAAGAAGTTCTTCCCTGTGAGGGTGGAACCATGGGGAACCAGTGAAATGAACCCATGTATCTTATATGAACGTGGCAAGGCACTGGCTCAGATTGCCCAGATGTGCTGTGGCTGCCCCATCCCTGGGGCACAGTGTTCAAGGCCAGGTTGAACGGGCTTGAAGCAACCTGGTCTAGTGGAAGGTGTCCCTGCCCATGGCGGGAGGTTGGAATTAGATGATATTGAAGGTCCCAAACTGTTCTATAACTCTATGAAACCTGGGAGGGTGATTCTGGATTCTCAGGAGAAGCACAGCTTGAACATCAGGGCCTTTGCAAACCCAGAGTATGCAGCCACAGGTTTGTACAACAGACAGCACTGCCAGGAAATGCACTGTTACCTGCATGGAGGATGTCATGCACCTCTGTCATAGCAGCAAGAATACTGTTTCTGCACCAGTATCCTTTCTCACAGCCTCCCTTTTATCCACAAGAGATCCACAGCAGGTTCATGTATTACACCCCTGCTGCAAACAGGGACAAGATAAACTGATTGCACATCACTCAGCTCTTTTCCACTCCAAAGGGGAGCATAAAGTTGGTGGCAGAGTGCCCTATGAGGAGAGGAGGCAGTGAAAAATGTGTGGGGACTGAACAAGCAGGCAGAAGGCACTGAAAGGAGTATATTCAACCATTTAGCCCAGATTTGACAAGATTTGACCAGCAAGGGAAAACAAACAAAGAAACAAACCATTTTATTTTCTTGGAGAATTCTTATATTTTTTTTGTGTCATTACATGAAAAAAACTGAAATTTTCTGATGGGCAAAAGTTCGACTGGTGTTTTTGAAGCTACATCTTTGTTTTAAAGTCTTCACTAACATCAAAATGTAGCAGCAGGAACAGTGGTCAGAATTAGCAGGTCTCCTCCACTCAGAACTGCATGAACAGAAATTGCTTCAATTAAGCTGTCACTAAACAGTTCTGGATGTGGTACATCCATATCTTCACTCTTTTGGACTTTTGGAAGCATCTTTCTAAGTATTTATTGTAATGGATGCCAGTCAGTAGTGAGCAATCTCAAGAAAGGCAGCAGTAAAACTGCAGGGCAGTATATAACATGCCCTGTCCTTCCCCAGTACCCAAAGCGCAGTACAGTAACAGGTGCTGACAAAGAGCATTCAGTGCTCCTCTGTGTGAACTGAGATCTGCTGCTTATGATTCACCTTCTCACTCCCCATGCAGCAAGCCTTCAACATATGGACCACTATGTATGTAGAAAGCAATCCTGCAAGGCTAAGAAGAGTAGAATCATAGAATCATAGAACAGTTAGGGTTGGAAAGGAACTTAAGATCATCTAGTTCCACCCCCCCTGCAGGGGAGGGACACCTCATGTCACCCAAGCCTCTGTCTAACCTTGAACACTGCCAGGGATGGAGCATTCACAGCCTCCCTGGGCAACCTATTTCAGTGCCTCACCACCCTTACAGTAAAGAACTTCCCTATATCCAATCTGAACTTCCCGTGTTTAAGTTTTAACTCGTTACCCCTTGTACTATCGCTACAGTCCCTAGGGAAGAGTCCCTCTCCAGCACCCTTCTAGGACCCCTTCAAATACTTCTCTTCTCCAGGCTGAACAGCCCCAACTTTCTCAGCCTGTCTTCATACGGGGGAGGTGCTCCAGCCCCTGATCATCCCCGTGGCCCTCCTCTGGACTTGTTCCAACAGTTCCATGTCCTTTTTATGTTGAGGACACCAGAACTGCACACAATACTCCAGGTGAGGTCTCACGAGAGCAGAGCAGAGGGGCAGGATCACTTCCTTCAACCTTCTGGTCATGCTCCTTTTGATGCAGCCCAGGATACGGTTGGCTTTCTGGGCTGTAAGCACGCACTGAAGCCGGCTCATGTTCATTTTCTCATTGACCAGCACCCCCAAGTCCTTCTCCTCAGGGCTGCTCTGAATCTCTTCTCTGCCCAACCTGTAGCTGTGCCTGGGATTGCTCCCACCCAGGTGTAGGACCTTGCACTTGGCATGGTTAAACTTCATGAGGTTGGCATCAGCCCACCTCACAAGCATGTCAAGGTCCCTCTGGATGGCATTCCTTCCCTCCAGCGTATCAACCGAACCACACAGCTTGGTGTCATCGGCAAACTTGCTGAGGGCGCACTCAATCCCACTGTCCATGTCAGCAACGAAGATGTTAAACAAGACCGGTCCCAACACCAATCCCTGAGGGACACCACTCGTTACTGGTCTCCAGCTGGACATTGAGCCATTGACCACAACTCTTTGTGTGTGGCCATCCAGCCAGTTCTTTATCCACCGAGTGGTCCATTCATCAAATTGATGTCTCTCCAATTTAGAGACAAGGATGTCGTGTGGGACAGTGTCGAACGCTTTACACAAGTCCAGGTAGATGACATCAACTGCTCTACTGTCCATCAGTTCTGTAGCCCCATCATAAAAGGCCACCAAATTGGTCAGGCAGGATTTCCCCTTAGTGAAGCCATGCTGGCTGTCACCAAGCACCTTGTTGTTTTTCATGTGCCTTAGCATGCCTTCCAGGAGAATCTGCTCCAAGATTTTGCCAGGCACAGAGGTGAGACTGACTGGTCTGTAATTCCCCAGGTCATCCATTTTCCCCTTCTTGAAAATGGGGGTTATATTTCCCTTTTTCCAGTCATCGGGAACTTCACTCGCCTTGACTGCCATGACTTCTGAAATATGAGGGACAGTGACTTAGCAACTTCATTTGCCAGCTCCTTCAGGACCTGCGGATGGATTTCATCAGGTCCCATGCACTTGTGTACGTTCAGGTTCTTCAGATGGTCTTGAACCAGATCCTCTCCTACAGTGGGCCCAAGGTCTTCATTCTCACAGTTCCTGTGTCTGCTTTCATAGACTTGGGTGGTGTGGTCAGAGCATTTGCTACAGAAGACAGAGGCAAAGAAGTCATTCAGAACCTCAGCCTTCTAAAAATCCAGGGTAGCCAGTTCTGCTGATAGCTTCTGGAGACGGCCCACGTTGTCCCTAGTTTTCTTTTATTTGCAATGTAATTATTGAATCCTTTCCTCTTATCTTTCACATCCCTAGCCAAGTTTAATTCTAACTGGGCCTTAGGTTTCCTGACCTGATCCCCAGCTTCCCAGAGGAGTCCCTGTACTCTTCCCAGGCCGCCTGTCCTTGCTTCCACCTTTTATAAGCCTCTTTTTTCATTCAAACTTTCCTCAGCAGCTCCTTATCCACCCAAGGAGGTCTCCTGGCCCTCCTGCTGCACTTCCTTCTCGTTGGGATGCAACACTCCTGAGCTTGTAGCAGGTGATCCTTGAAGACCAACCAAGAATCTTGGGCCCCCCTGCCCTCTAGGGCTATATCCCATGGAACCTTATTAAGCAGGTTCCTGAAGAGGTCAAAGTCTTGAAGTCCAGGGCAGTGAGCTTGCTGCATGCTCTTCTCACTGTCTGAGGATCTCAAATTTGACCACCCCGTGACTGCTGCAACCAAGGCTGCCCAGAGCATCACATTTCCAACCAGCACCTCCCAGTTGGTGAGCACAAGGTCAAGCATGGCACCTCTCCTTGTCGGCTCCTCTATTACTTGCAGAAGGAAGTTGTCTCCCACACAACCGAGGAACCTCCTGGATTGCTTGTGCCGGGCCATACTGTCACTCCAAGAGATATTAGGGTGGTTGAAGTCACCCATGAGAACGAGGGCCTGTGAGCGTGAGGCTTTTCCTATTTGCCTATAGAGTGCTTCATCCGCAGATTCCTCTTGATCAGGTGGTCTCTAACAGATCCCCACTGTAATGTCTCCCATCACTGTTCTCCCTTTAACCCTGACCCACAAACTCTCTGTTAACTGCTCACCTGTCCCCAGACAGTTCCATACTCTCCAGCCTATCCCTAACATAAAGGGCAACTTCCCCTCCCCACCTGCCAGGCCTGTCTTTTCTAAAGAGCCTGTAGCCTTGCATTCCAACACTCCAGTCATAGGAGCCATCCCACCATGTTTCTGTGATGCCTATAATATCATATCCCTGTACGTGTGCACGCATCTCTAATTTCTCTTGTTTGTTCGCCATGCCATGGGCATTTGTATAGAGGCATCTGAGCCGAGCTCCAAATGAAGCCAGCTCATTGGCTGGAGTGGCTGGAATATCTCTACGTTGCTCTGAGCATTTATTATAGGTGCTGGCAACTGACTGGGTGTGTTGGGATGGAACGATGCCCCCCTCCCCCAACACATCTAGTTTAAAGCATCCTTGACCAGTGTGGCAAGCCTCCTACCAAAACTGCTCTTCTTCACCAGACCAGCTCCACCAGCCTTCACTAGACCTGGCCTACTAACTTGGGTCCTGTGTTCAAGACACCTAAAAAAATAATAATGGTTTATGTGAATACAACCCTTGCTCTCCTGTTGCAATATTTTTCCCCATCAGCATCTTACAAGAGTACAGTTTGCTGGGACAGCACCAGGCCAAATTGAGACTTCCTAGGAGTAACCAGCAGAGAAAACAAGTCTGACCTAGGTTAAATAACTTCTGCCTCTCTTCAGGATATTCAGCATGGTTCCTTTTCTTATACAGCTTTTTGATTCTGACAGAGACATCAGGCAGGTCACCTGAGAGCAAGCAGAACAACAGGCAGCATGGCAGGAAGCAGATGGAAGGAGATAATTGTCAGGTCTGACTTAGGCTGGAACACTGTGAGAGATGATCTGACTTCTGCCTTCTCCCAGAGACATTGTCAGAGGTGGCCAAGCCAGCTGAGGAAAATATCTTTCTTCTGCTTTGAAGAGCACACCTGTGCAAAGTTCCAAAAACCTCCTGTGGACGTCAGTGACTCACTAGATTTGGCTGGGAAGGGCAGGACACTCAGCTGCAACAACATGGAGGGTGCACATACAGGATCTTTCTCCAACACTCCCATCTTCACATCAGCACTAACAACTCATTACAGCCCAGCCACCCTCATACCAATGTTCCCAGAACCTCAGCAATAAAGTTATACTTATGGATGGAAGTTTCAGATCTGTTTTGATTTTTACCGTGACAGTGAAGTATCTCACCTTTAGAGTGGCAACAAAACCACCCTTGACCATCCTTGGTATGTGACCCTAAGTGTGTCCTCATGAAGCAAATTGACAGAAATTTAAGGTTTTTGTTTGTTTTAAATTTCCTGGAGTTTGGGGTCTGATTTTTTCTAAATACTGGGAATCAGCAGCTATGACACAAATATTACTATGAGCATATATGTTATTTATAGCAGATAGGGAACAACTACATTTTTTTCTTTATAAAATACAATTTTTTGCCTCAAAAGCAGATGATCAGTGTTTGTCTTACCACTATTGCTGATGTCTTACCATTCTGGCTGATGGTACCAGTGGAAGATGAAGCCAGACTTGGCAGCAGATACCCAATTACTGTAACTTGCTTTCTGTGTGGTTTAAGGGGCACATATCAGGAACCTGTACAGCAATGCAAAGATTAATGTAGTACTCCCTGCACCACATGCACCTCACATTTATATAGAACCACACACGTGGCTCTATATAAAAGATATAAATATGTGGATTTTGAAGGTCAGTCAGTTGGTAATGTGGATGATGGTGCACCTACACCTACCTGCTGGTCAAACTAAAAGGCAAGAAGAAAATGCATAGGCAGTGGAGTGGAAACAGGGACAGGTATCCTGGGAAGAAAATAGGGACGTAGCCCATTTGCGTAAGGATGGGGTCGGGAAGGCCAAGGTGCAGATAGAGTGGAACTTGGCAAGGGACACAAAGAATAATAAGGACTTCTATAGGTATGCCAGCCAGAAAAGGAAGCTCAAAGAAAGTGCACATCCCCAATGAACACAACTGGCAAAATGGTAAAAAACATATGAGGAAAAGACTAAGGAACTCAACAGCTTTTTTTGCCTCAGTCTTCCATGGCAATTTCTCTTCCTACATCTCTCCAGTGGATGGAACTAAAGGCAGGGACTGGGGGCACACTGTAAGAGAAGATAAGGTTTGAGACCACCTGAGAAACCTGAACCTACTTAAAGTCTATGAGGC
This sequence comes from Neopsephotus bourkii, assembly GCF_033783945.1. NCBI lineage: Eukaryota > Metazoa > Chordata > Aves > Psittaciformes > Psittacidae > Neopsephotus > Neopsephotus bourkii. Next base: position 339,056 of record NW_026901617.1, read on the forward strand.
AACTGGTTGATGTAGCTGCCAAGCCACCACACCAAACATCATGTGTTTGAAAAGTCATGGCAGTTCAGGTCAAGTCTCTAGAGACTGGAAAAGGGGAAACATTGAACCCATTTTTAAAAAGGGTAGAAAGGAGGACCGTGGAAACTACCAACCTGTCAGCCTCACCTCTGTGACTGAAAAGATCATGGAACAGATCCTCCTAGAAGATAAGGCACATGGAGGTGATTCAAGACAGCCAGCCTGGCTTCCCTTGAGCAAATCTGTGATGTTTCCCTGGCTTTTGTGGAGATAAGTTGCATTCACACAGAGCTTGCCCAGAACAAAGGGCAGCCCAAATTGTCCACACACATTCCTGCCAATGGTTCAGGTTGGAAGTGACCTTCAACATCATGTAGTTCCAAACCCCTGCCACAGGCAGTGACACCTTCCACTAGATCAAGTTGCCCCAAGCCCTGTCCAACCTGCCCTTGAACACTGTCAGGGGTGGGGCTGTCACAGCTTCTCTGGGCAACCTGTGCCACTGCCTTACCACTCTCATATGAGAGACATGGGTCCACCTGGGGCTTATCCTGCTGCCCAAGGAGCAGGGTCCAGAGCAGGATCCTCCCCACAAGGGGGCCACAAGCATCCTTGTGTGTTATGATGTCAGTCCTATTACAGCAGCACTGCTTCTCATGACCCTCATGACACTACTCAATTTTGCCATATGTCACTTAATAGGATTGAGATCTGTTCAGCAGAGTTTATCCAGCACACTCCTAAGTCAGATGCTTGTCTGATCACCTCTGGGGCCCTAGTTATACTTTCTTTAGTAGCACAGGATAGCTTGCTCTCTTAACAAGGACTTCACATCTGGGTGGTTCTCCCTCTGACCACATGAGAGTTCTGAGCTCTTCAGTCCACCCTCCCCATGTTAGGGAAGCTGAGCTGGGACCCAGCAAATGAGCAGCCTTGACTTGGTTAAAAGGGTAAGGAGCCCTACAGCACCAGCCAGTGGGTCAGCAAGCTTGTGACCTGGTGCTGTGTGGAAGTAAAGGCTGTGTTCGTCCAGGCTGGTCAGGAGGAAGCACACTGACACAACCCTGCATGGTCTTCTGTGCATTCTCTGGTTCATCTAGTAGCATTGGCAGCCAGAAAGAGAACCTGTGCTGTGCCTAAAACGTGTACGTGAAGCAAGACCAGGCAAGTCCATCTCATCAATCCAGTTACAATGCCTTCTCCAGGTGTTCATGCAAGCAGTCACCGCTTTGGACTGCCATGCATTCAGTGAGCAGGTGAGCAGTTCTGGCTTGTCAGCTGACTTATTTAGTTTTTTTGGTCAGCCATCAATGCATCTTAGATTTTAGGCTTTTGTTCCTACAGAATGAAAGTACTTTGCACTTGAGTGGTTCATCACAGTTCAAACAAAGTAGCAGCCACCACCATGCCCACTCATCAGCCCCCCCTCAGAGCCAGGGCAGCTTCTGACCCAGGTAAAGTGAACAGGACAGCCTGGGAGAGTGTCATTTCTGATGCTTCCTGCAGCTCCTTAAAAAAACCACAGTCTTCGACTGGACCCTTCCCATGATACACCATATCCTCCAGTCTTTGAGGAGGAAAGTGGCACATCATGTAATAAGAAAGCCATGAAGCATTTCAGGAGGTGCAGTCTGTATCAGAAACATCATGTGCCTAAGCTGCAGTTCCCACAAGCGTTGCCAAGTCAACATTATTTCCTTTTCATACAAAATGGAAAAACCCTTGATGCTCAGCACTTCTTTGTAATATCAGGGAAAAAAATTATTAGCATTACCACCCATCCACCCAGCCCACCACCAAAATATATATTAAAAGCACTATTGTTTTTTAAGGTTATTGGAAGCACAGGTTTTCACTTACAAAGAAATGCTGCCCTAAATAAAAAAGTCAGCAGGAGAATTTTGAGCACTTTGCAACCCATGGAAGACAGAAGAGGTTCTGCTTCAGGCTGTGGTGCTGCTGAACCCTGCCTGTTGCAATTGTGGCACACAGAGGACTCTTCCCAGGAACGGCAGGGACAACTCAAGAGACGCAGCCTCTCCTGCTTGTGCCTGCACGTTCTAACCACCCGAGTCCTCAAACCATCCTCTTTCACATGGCACGGTCAGTTTTTACAGATACGCTCTGGCTATGAAAGACCATGGCACAGGCACGTGTCATTTGGGACAAAGTTTCTCACAAGTCCCAGTGCACCCTTCAGATGTTCTTCATCGGGAACCCTGCTGTGCAGCAGACGCACCCTTGGACTAGCGAGGTCTGGGGTCTAGGTGCCCATGGAGCAGAGGAATAGCAGAAGACCCCATGCAGCCTGTGGATACATGGTTTACTGGCAGGGTCACAGATTCAGCACTTCTGGGACCTGATGCCAGCGCTGTTGGCAAGGTAGCTCCACACCCAGCCCTGGGGCAGGGGCCTTGCTGCAGCGGAGTAACAGAGGAAGAGGCCAGTGGCCACTGGCAAGCTAAAGGATGGACCTGAATCTCCAAATGAGCTACACCCTCCACAGCAATCACCTACCACAACCATCTTCCAAGAGGCCCAGAGGAATCCATAATGTGGCATCTTTAAGCAAAAGCCAAGTAACACCTGGCCAGACCCAGGAAGCCAGGAGCATATATTGTAGTTTGCTTGAGAACAGACACAACCATCAGAGGAGCAGGGTGATCAGCACTGCCAGGTCACACCTATTAGAGTCATAGAATGGTTAGGTTTGGAGAAGACCTTGAAGCTCATCCAGTTCCAACTCCCTGTCACAGGCCTTCCACTAGACCAGGTTGCTCCAAGCCCTGTCCAACCTGGCCTTGAACGCTGCCAGGGATGGGGCAGCCACAGCTTCTCTGGGCACCCTGTGCCAGGGCCTCAGCACCCTCACAGGGAAGAACTTCTGCCTAATGTTTCATCTAAATAACCCCTCTGTCAGTTCGAAGCCAGATACCTGTCAAGACAATCCCTTTGCCTCTTTCAGTGTGATCAGACATACTACTGGTGGCAGAAGTCAATAGCAAACATAAGCACAAGTTATCAATTCACTGCTGCTCCCCCCAGTTAATCTGCAGGGCAGGGGCAGCTGTCAGCTTTCTTTCTGAAGTCATTTGGAAGTCTGGCCTGTATCATCACACCTCACTGTGCTCTGATTTCCTGCTGACATAAGAGCTTCCACATCTGAATTAGTTTTAAAATATGAGGTTCTGGATGTAGCATGCAAAGACTTCAGGCACCAAATAAAAATTGTCTCAGCAAAGGGCCTGCATCCTTGCCTGGATCATATATTTAGAGGGGAAGGAGAGAGTAAAAATAGCTATGTGTGCAGTCCATTACACACAAACTGAAGAAAATGATAAACAGAATGTTCAAGGTGGAAAAGAGAAAAATCAATACTTCCCCCTGAACAGCTTTCACCTCTAAAAATAGACTTGTGTGGAAGCGTGTGAAGACTTTTACCCCTTCAGCTATATCTCTCTGGACAAGGACTGCCATGACAGAAGGAATGCCCCAGTCCCTGTATGCACAATATCATGGAATCAAGCAGTTCAACCTGTTGGTAACACATTTATGGCACCTCTGATTTGAACAACAGGGTAGGGGGGGAATCAAACCAAGAAACACAACACCCAAGCAGATTCTGTGGAGAGCTCCATATACCAGTGCTGATCTCCATGTTTCGGTGCAGCCCTTGAACCAGCAAACCAGCCTCTGAAGTTCGGCACTTTGGAGTATTCCCAGTGTCTTCTTGTGATTGTATGGAAGAAAAGTCACCTCAAAATATAAAAGTTCAAGGTGGGCAACACAACATGTTCCTTCATATCCGCTGGTATGGACAATCTTTACATGCGCCTTTTATTTCACCAAGCATGAAGACCATATATTAGGAAAAAACTTCTCCATAGCCTTTTGGCAAATGCCAAGAAAGTAAGAGTAAATAAAGCGAAAATAAATGTATTTCAAAAATAGTGATTTGGGAATTTCATGTTGTGTACAGATCCATTTCAAAAAAAGCCTAAGAGGTCTCTTCATCTTTAAAAATGCCAGGCTCTTTGCAAGCATTAGAGCTAACTAAATAGCATTAAAAACACTGCTCTATTTGCTAGCAGATTGCTCAGCAAGAATTTACAGGGCAATTTACAAAAACTTAAGAGCAGGAACACCCAGGATAAATTAGATAGCACTGAACTTGAAAATGTGTGCCATATGCCTGCTAGAGAAGCAAAGGAGTCTCCACCACAGCAAACTCTATGCCTGGCTGCAAGCCCAGCTGCATCCAAAGTATGCCATTTCTGGTGCCAAACCATTCTTTCCCATAGCAGTTGCAGTTGGTACAGGACATGACTGAGAAGCTTTGTCAGTCAGTAGGAAAAGAACTATACCTGCCATTTGCTGGGAGGCTCCAGAAGTTTCTTTTAAGCCCCCTGTCCACCCAGATCCCTCCTACCCCTCTACACTTTCTGAAAAAGACCTGTCCCCTCATCATCATCTTTATTACTGCTATAATATCATGGTAAATGATACTTTTTTGAGTTGTGCCGAGTCCTTGCTTTTGGCATTCCCACACAGTATGGTCCCAGAGCTTATTCATCAGTCTTGCCAGAGCTGCACAGGCTGACTCACAAATGGAAGTATGGAGCGAGGGTTAGGTGCCTCTGTAGCTGATACCAGCCAGCATTTATAAAAGGAGAATAAAATGCTGCCTGCAGACTTCCAGACTTATTTTTCTTTTCCCATCTTAGATTTTTATCAAGTTGTATGATAGCCCTCTGAACATTTCTCCCTGCCCTGCTACAGAGACCCCCATATGGGAGTGGGAACAGCACCACAGAAAGATATAAAGTGGAGAAAATGGTTCACTGGTGGCTCCCTACCTACCACAACAATAATTTCAATCTCTGATTCTGCAGATTCTTCTGGGCCACCAGGACCCTTCCCCAGGACAAGACTTCGATGACTAATGGGCTTCCTAACATTTCTTGTCTTACAACCCCTTTAGGCCATTCAGCCTTATCTCTTGCATCTCACTGGCATGTTAAATCTCAGCCAAATCTGCCAGGAAGGAGAAACTTCAGATACTTTCCCATTAATGGGGTAAACCCATCCTCAACAGAGTGTTGCAGCAAAGATGCATGATGCTCAAGAGGTAGAGATCAGCATGCACATCCAGAACAGGTTACCCAGGTGGAAGCTGGCAGGTGCATTTTCAGTGGTTAGATAGCTATCATAAGGATCTACAAATTAAGCAAATCCAAACACTTTGGGTTATGCCAATCTGTAACACCTAGCAGGCAAATGCTGACTGTCACCCTGACCTTATGTGGCTGTTCTTTAGAGAGTTCTCACCTCTGTGCTCCAGCTGCCCCACAGGGATCCTGTCTTTGCCCACTGAGACTACTGCTCTTGGCAAGGCAGAAGCTCATCACAGACTGCTGCACCTAATGCTTGCATATGAAAGCCACTCTGACTTCTGTTCCCTTAAGCACAGTTGAAATGTCTGTCACAATACTTTCCTATTGTGGTTAAAAATCTAAATCACTGACTGTGAATTCCACAAAAGAGAGGTGCTGTTTGGGTTGTTTGGGGTTATTTTTACTGTTTGCTAGTTTTGCATTTGAGGGATGGTAGTGGTGTATGGATAGCTTCCTCCCATGAAAAAGAAAATTATATCACAGTGTTTGGTGCAAGATCAGGCCAGAAGACACCTAGCAAGTCACCTAAATGAAAAGAGAGGCACACAGAATTCAAGGTCACGAATGTTTCACTAACACAGACACAGCTAAAGCAGCTACCACCCAGCAAGGCAGGTATTTCTGGATGAAAGATAACAGCAGGACAGTAGACCAAACCTCAAAGCCACAAGCTTTCTGTTGTACCCCGGGTTAGATTGTCACAATGTCTCCCATCTCAACCTGGCCACCACCAGCTAAGCCAGTGCAGCAATACTCACTTTTCTGCTGACAGCCAGTTTTGGGGCAGACATCCCTGCAACTGGCTGCAAACTCCAGTAGCAAAACAATTTTTTCATGTGGCTCTTGAGGAACAGCCGTCGCGGAACCCAGACCAGCTGTACTACTTATTGCAAAGCCTTTTTCAGCCGAAAACCCCAGTTTTGACCACCTCCGCTGACACACGCGGATCCGCACCGCTGGCAGCGCGACCCAGCGGATCCCAGCCTGCCCCGCCGGCGGGGACAGCTCCCGGGCCGGACAGCTCGCTCCTGCAGCGGGAGAAGCTCAGCGGCCTCCCCGCATCCTCCCGCAGCCCCCGGCCCGCTCCTCGGCGGGGGCTCCATCGGGACGGACCCACCCGCCGGAGTCCCGAGGGGCAGCCGCAAGGCGCGGCCCCGACGAGGGCCCCGAAGCCGCCATGCGTGTCGGCGCGTGTCCGGGGTGGTCCCGCAGCCCCGATGCTCCCGAGACAGGAGAGGACCCACACCCCACCCCGCTGCGGAGAAAAGCCCCCCTGGTACCTGCTGCCGGGAGCAAAGCGAGGAGCCGGCTGCGGCGACAGGGCAGGTGCGGCCGGTGACCGGGAGGCGGGGCCGGAGCAGCGGGGACGGGTCCACCCCGCAGGGTCCCCGCCCCGCCCCTCCAGCATAGACGGGTCCCCGAGGCCATGGCCCCACTCCAGCTGCTGGAGCAGATCCTTCAGTGCATGCCAGCACAGTCACACAGACATACAGAGCTGCCCAGGGCGGCCCCGGTCCCCTCAATAGTCGGCCCCTCCGGTGGTCTCACACCGTAGAGACTTACACAGGCTGGTCACATCAGCTCCTCACCATTTGTCAGGCTGGGTCATCACCAGCACTTGCACACTTTCTTGCACACCCACACCACTCTAGGTGCTGCACCACTGACACATGGACCACTCTGACACAGCCGGTAGAATGTCTCTCATTCAGGAAAACTGCTAGAAGTGGACTCGGTGGTGGTAGGACAGAAACTGACCCAGAATGGCCAGAGGAGCACCCTGACCACAACTGTTTGTATGCTGCTGTCCCTTTCCATCACCTTATTCCTCTGTTTTCCAATGTTTGTTCTCCCCAGACCGTGTCAATGCCTGTGTTTCCCCACATTTGGTCCCTCCCCTGGGCACCCTCTAATAAGCCTTCTACAATCCTCGAATGCTCTTCCCCTACATCCCATAGCATGTCCCATGTTGATGGTAGGGTCCTGAGGATGCTCAGACATCAGTCCTTTTGATAGGTTCCATGCCTGAACTGTGGGCCTCAGCCTTCCCTGGGACAGCTTTGGGAAGGTCCTGGACAGGGTTTCCCTGCCTCCAAGTTCCTAATTTGTGTTCTCAACTGCCTTGATGCCCCTGTGATCCCCTGGGCTTGTGGCGATGGGCTTCTGTTGGGCTGATGACTTCTGTATGGGCATTGGAGTAGGCAGAGCAGGGTATTATTTGTGTTTCTGCTGCCATTGTGCCTCTATGCTTCTCTGTGGGTGTGTAGAGCACTTCTGTCACATAACACAATGTGCAGCACTCTTGCTCTTGGTACTCTGGGCACAAAAGTGTCGTGAAGGACAAAGAAAGTGGGCACAAGGCTGCTTGAAGATTGCCTGGCACTATGTGACTTTCATTAGGCACAAATAGGGACACAGGAACCCAAATCTACTGTGTCAGCTCTTACTTTCCTTCTCTGACTCCAGCCTTTGCTGTAAAAATGCCCTGCTCTGTGCATAAACTCTTCTGCAACTGTCCGCAGCTCTTTATTTAGCACAGTGCTCGTCAGGAAACAAAGACTCACCTACTGAAAGGTATTGATTTTTTCTGCTTTGTGCCTTTCTGGTTTTGCTCCTTCATATTCCCTAATTAGCCCCAGTATTTCTGCACTTTTGGTCCCTCTGCCTTTACCTATGCTACTCTTTCTGCTCATTTTTCAGGGACTGCTTTTCTCCCAAAGCAACTCACCCACAGAAACCATGGTTATTTTTCTTTTCTGCTGATGTAAAAGCTTTTTTCTGTCACCTTTCATCATCAGTACTACTTTGCAGTCACTGAATTTAACAAAAATGAGGCTGGGGCATGAAATCTGTAATCAATATAACATTAAACAGTGCCCAGGAAAAGGTCTTGCATCAACTGCTGATTCATGGAGCTTTCCTGGACAATCTGCATTACATTTCCCTTTCTACCAGTGCCCTGGATGATGTTTTCAAAGCAATCCACACAGGAAGCAAGAGCTTGAAAAAAAGAAATAAAATTAAGCCACAGTTCTTTCCTGGGGATTAAAACGATCCACTAACAGGACAAAACAGAGCTTCATGCCAAGCTACCAAAGGCATTAGATTTGTACCTCTATGAGGTGGAACTGAACATGTGGATTTCTTCTCTATGATTATTCTAGTTTTCAGAAGCCTGGGAAACATTTCTCCAGAACTTACGAGACATTTTGTCTCTAAATAATGTTCTTTCATTGCTCGTGTTTTGATTATGAAACAACTGACTTATAAAAGCCTTCTGCCTGGGGAAACGTTTCAAAATTAATTGGAAGCTTCCACCTTATTTTCAGTTGCCTGCCAAGCTGCTTCTATGAAGAATGCAAGAGTATCAAACCTCTGAGAGCTCATCTTTGTCATGAGCTGAACCTGTGAACCCATCTGCATGTCCTGTGACCCAGGTAATCGCTCTGGAACTGCTGAGCTTAAGGATCCAGAAAGTTGCGTCTGCTGAAGAAGAATGACTAAGAGAGATTTCATGAGGGAGAAAGAAACCTTCACATTTCACATATTTGAAAAATTGAACTTTGCTGATTAGTCAGCTGCTTTCTCAGAGTTCCTTAGTCTGGATGAGGCAGGGCTTCCCGGCCACGTTTGAGTGCCTGTGTGCTGCAGGCTTTTTGGTTCCGTGAGCTACACAGAAACAGCTCAAGTTCCTTGACATTCTGCCTGCCCTTCTGCAGGATAAAGGTACAGACAAGGCAAAACCTCTGTGTGGCTGGCCATGCCATTCCGCTGCTGCCACCTAGGCTGGTTGTCTGATGACATTTCACCCATTGAAGTCATTCAGCACTATGTGAGTGACCCAAAAGACCTTAAAATCATAAAATCATAACATGGTTTGGATTGTAAGTGACCTTTAAAGGTCATCTAGTCAAACCTGCAATCATCAGGTTGCTCAGAGCCCCATCCAACCAGACCCTGAACACTTCCAGGGATAGCACAGACACAGATTCTCTGGGCAGCCTTTTCCAATGTCTCACCACTCTCATTGTAAAAAAAATTATTCCTTATGTCTAATCTAAATCTGCCCTCTTTTAGTTTAAAACCATTACCCTTTGTCCTATCACTATAGGTGTTACAAAAAAGTCTGTCCCCATCTTTCTTATAGCCCCCCCCTTTATGTTTTGAAAGGCTGCAAGTCTCCCTTGGAGCCTTCTTTTTTCCAGGCTGAATAACCCTGACTCTCTCAGCCTTTCTTCACAGCAAAGGTGTTCCAGCCTTCACATTGTTTCTGTGGCCGCCTCTGGACCTGCTCCATGTCTTTCTTCTACTGAGAGCTCCAGGGCTGGACACAGTACTCCAGGTGGTACTTCACCAGAGCAGTTTAGATGGGCAGAATCCCCTCCTTTGACCTGCTGGCCACCCTTCTTTTTATGCTACCCAAGACACCTTTTTAAAATATAACATGGCACATGTGACCAGTAAAACACAAAGCAGCTCAAAAAAGGTGAGAAAGATGCACAGGTGTTTGTACTGGAGTCCATCCAGAGGCATGTACCAGCACAGGTGCTTGTACTGGAGTCCTTCCAGAGGAATGGCAGTTGTGAGGAGGCTGTGTATCCTTCAAAGCCTTTATATGTGCACCAGCTCTTTCTGGTTGGGTAGACCTGTCTGGCAAGCCAGGCTGTAGATTGAGCCAGGCCATCTCTCTGAATCTCTCATGCAGAATGACTACCCCTGTGTGCTTAAAAAGGGCACATTCTGCCTATTCACAGCTCACCCTGACACTCTTGCTAGTAGCTGGCTTCTTAAATGTGGACAGCAAACACAAAGAGACAGCAATGAGAAGCTCCAAAGCCTGCTGTGCAGGCACTCCTCACCAAGCTCTTTTCAAGGAAATACTTTCAGATCCCTTAGCATGGAATGGACAAACAAACCCATGAAGCAGAAAAACTCAAATATATGAGAGCCAAACTATACAGTCCATAATTTGCCCTTCAAACTTCTGTTTTCCTTCTTACATCTTTGACAATTTGTTTCAATGACAGAGAGCTCAAAAAGGAAACCACAATTTTTGTATGTGATGGCAGGCAATGGCGAGAGTGTGATAAGAGAAATACTTCTGTTACTTATGTAACTGACTGGAAAATATTTCTCCTGAAGGTTCAAACTCATTCAAACTGCACAGACATAATATTCTCCTACATACTCTAATTCTACTTAAAAGTAGCAACTACTTCTTAAAGTGATACAAATGATACAAATTATATCCACTTTTTGTTTCCCTTCAGCATAAAGATCAGTGCATCCAAACTTCTGAAGACATCAGAAATCATGTTCAGCCACCTGGTGCATGGGCAGAACATGCTGTGGCTATGGTTCACAGTTTTTGGGGGGATCACATTTCCAGTTCTCCCTGTCCCAGGCCATAGGTAAATGAATAGTGATGCTGAAATACTTTCCTTGAGGCAGGTTTTGGGGCTGGACAGGAAGAGCAGACACAGTGGCTGAATGTACCGCTGCTTGAAAATCTACACAGCCTCCTACCTTGTTCCTAGAAAAAGTCAGTGCAATGTATTTTTCAAAACCTTTCTCTGCTTAAGCTCCATGCCATTTTGCTTCCCCCTTTGGAGTAGTCATCCAGTTGACAGGTCTGCTAAAGCACAGTGTTAGACAAAGTAGATGCAGTTTCCATTTTGGAGTCTGCTATTCAATGAAGTTATCTGTGCCAGAGTCTTCCTCTTGTACAATGGCCAAGATTCCTGCTGGAAAGGTGTGATTGGCACTGCTGACTTTCCTACTCCTAAGTAGCTCCCATTAGCTGCAAGCCATGCCAGAGCTTCTGACTGGAATTTGTTGAAAGGAAAGTCTTTGAACCTAGTGAAATCAGAGGCAGAGCTCTGTATATAGTCAGATGCCTGTCTTGCAGACTTTTTCTCTTCAGTGAGATGGGGATGTTACGTGCCTCAGAAAACTTTGCTGGGAGGAGATGAATGGACAGAAGACCATGCTGCCTCTGGGTGTCTGTTACTTAGCCCTGGATAGTATGACTACTGTGTGAACTATAGGCACTGATCTTGCTGTACAGCTGCTCCAGATACTGTGTGCAACGGCTGCATTCAGCTGTGCACCCTTTGGATAGACAAACTCACTGGAAATTTGCAGAATCTTATATGACAGCCCTTGACTTCTTACCTATCCTTCACTCCAGAGGCTGCAGATACAGGCTGGAAAACACAGGTAGGGGAAAAACAAAACAAAACAAAACACAAAACAAACAAACAAAAACCACACACACAAAAAAAAAAGGAAAATGGAGAGGAAAAATGAGATGAGACTGAACTGAAATGGCAGACCCAGCTTCCCACAAGGAATACTGGCAGGACAGTCCTGTTTGGAGGGTCTGCCAGAGCATTCTTCTTTATGAAGGAGAGCTCTCTTGCATTCACTGAACCAGCCTAATCCAGTCTAACTCAGACACCCTCTGCCTGGTTAAGCCTGGGTTAGGTAGCTCTATCTTCTCACATACCTGTGCAGCACTGTATGCAGTAGATTTGCCAGTTCTAGACTCATCATACATCTGGTCTGTAGCCATATCTAGTTAAATAGAACTGAAACAGTGAGTCCAGTTGCTCCAGCTTCAAGGCACCAGGAAGCCAATGCACTCACTGAGCACTGAGCCTCAGACTCCAGCAGCAAGGGCCATGCGCACTATTTGTGTACCTATGCACTAGGAGAGATAGCATTGCCCTTTACACCAGAGCTGAGAAGCTGAGAGGCATCAGTGGGGTGAGAGGGAAGTGTCCCTTCAACTTGAATTGGCAGTCACATTAATTTGCTTTTTGTGCTGGTTTGATGAAGCCCAGAAAATATATATTTGTACAGTCTGACCGACTGTGTGGAGCCCATAGAGAGAGACTACACAATGTCAAGCTGAAATTTATTGGCCAGACAGAGTCTTTTTCTTTTTCCCCACAAAGACAAATGCTGCCATTAGTATATGTATCAATATTGATTCCTTTGATGGGGTGAGAGGGTAAACATGCTAGGTAGTACCAAGGTTCCAGCACTGTCTGCTTTGCCTCCCCCTAGTGCTTCTGCAAGGCTTCCCCTGGGCCTCTAAAATGCCTTTGATATGAATCAGTGATAAACCACATGATCCAGTGCCAGAAGTGAAGGTTTCTGGCACTTCTCTGAATCTTACTGGTAGATGCTCAAGGGGCCACCATTAGCCAGAGCAGGCTAATGCTGCCTTACCTAAGAGAAAGGCAGCCATGATGAACCATCTCCATGATGTGGGAGCAGCCCAGAAGCCCCAGAAACACCCCAGAGGAGGATATGGAGGGCCACTTCACCAAACATCTTCATCAACGAAGATCAAGCCATCTTAGTGAGTTCCCTTCTCCCACAAACCTGCCTGAGGTCATAAAAAAGGCGATGAAGGCGGATTTAATTTCTGAGCACTATTTCTTGCCTTTCCTCTGCACTAGCTGTGGCTTACCTCAGCATCAGTGCCAGCACTTCATGGGAGGGGGAGAATCCCCAGTGCAAGAAGTCTGAGTTTTCACTAGTGTGTCCTAGCTCAGGTCCATGGACAGCCCTGACTCTTCTCTGCCTTCCCACCCAGCATACAGTCCTGCTACTGTCATCTGGAGTCTCTGTTCCAAGGCTTACAGAGCTTGTTTGCACTTGAATCCTGCAGTTTCCCATATAGCTTCCACTCACGGCAATGGAAGAAGAAACCAGAACCAAAGCTCTTCACTTAGGCACAAACAAGTCATCCAAATCACAGGCACAAGGGGATGTTGATTTATTTAATGTGCATGCAGAAGGATGCCTGGACTTGGGCCCGCTTCTTGGTGGTTTTGCCACTGAGTTAAAGAGGCAGCCAGACCATGATATCATATCCTTGGTATATGAAATACACCTTGGCTTATGTGGACCTTAACTGACTGACATGTGGAGTGAACTGGTTTCCTTGCTAAAGGAGTACAAATTAATATTCTGTGTTATTAGTCAACCTTTTCTCAGCAAGGTTAGAAAAAAAATGAACCTGTTTTTAAGCAATGTTAGGAAGTTTGATGGCTGCCAAAGCCATCAAACATAGAAGATGCATTTATATGGTAATATCGGGAAGCTGAATCCATTCACCTGGGTGTTCTCAAGTCAATAAGGGAAAACAACATGCCGTCCCTTTCATCTTCCTGATCAGGACATAGGTTTGATATACATGCTACAGTCAAAACAACAGGTTTGTTTTAAGATTCTGCTCTAGCAATAGCAATAACACACAGGGCTGCTTGGCTGCTTCCTCTATGTAGCACTGGTCACAACATTTATGTACCTTGGTACTCCCTTTTGCCATTCCTCAACCTTCCTTTTTGGAAATCTTGTACTTCCTTTGTCTGTCCCAATCTCCTCCCAAAGAAACAACTATCTTATAACTATTTCTCCCTATTGGTATTGTGGTGGGAGTTGTTTGTTTGTTTGCTTGGGATTTTTTAACATCTATGTCCACTTTGGTATTTCTGACACTGTTACCTAGGTAATCTTGGCATTATGTGCTATTACTGACAGTTATTGGCATTATCCCAGAAAGACCCCCCTGCTTCTCTCCAGATATCTTTGAAAGTTTAGCTTTTCCTCACATCATTGCTTCAAAGCCACCTTGCAGATCCAGCTGTTCCCTGTGGCATTACGTGCAACTTTTGTCAGCTTTTCATACTATTACCTGCCACATGCAGCCATTTCACATACCATGTCGTGAACTTGTCCATGTTCTGTTCAAAGACTTTAACCTCAAGTCAGTGGCTAGTAGTCTGCTTGTAGCCCCAGGAAATGAAAGCTAAATTTTCATACAATTACAGGACTGAGTAAGGGCAGGGTATGAGTTATCAAAACTGCACCATTTGGAGGTTTGAGGGAATGCTGGAAAATTGCTGCAAACACTTCAAGGACAGCTCAGGAAGTTGTTCATGCTGCTGTAAAAACCCAAAGCCAGTGTCTTCTGTTCCTTGCTGGTCACTCCACACCTTAAATCTCCTGCCTACTCAATGTGGATGTCTCCTAAAGAAAATGTTTATCATCCCCACATCTCATAGAAGGACAAGGAGAATTGGGTGGATCCAGTGAAAAAACTTGTGGCAACAGCTTCTCAGCCAATGTCCTGGCAGAGTCCTCACTTACATTTGGTCTTCTTGCTCTAGTCCCTTTTCAAGAGTGTGTCATGTTTGATTCAGCTTTGCCCAAATTTGCCCAAGTTTCTTTCTCTTCTGCAGAGCAGTGCTCAGGAAAACAGCATCACTTCTGCTTTTCAAATACAAATCAAGAGTGGGAGGACCAGCAGTCTTGAAATGTAAGACAAGACTCCTTGCTTTTCTGCAAAGATGGGCTTGGCATCTGTTTCTGCTAGCAAAGACCAGAGAAACCTACATTCAGAGTGAAATCTTAACAGGACTTCTTGGAAGACAGCAGACAAAAGCTAGATTATGTTAGTTGCAGATCTAGGCAGCTCTACTGTATTTTCCTCCAGAGCCTTGCTGTAAAGCTCTCAGGAGGGCAGTCTTCCAACTTCAGCAGTGAGAAGAGGTTGCCCCTTCAATTGCACTGGGGAGTGGGACTGAATGTCCTGCAAATACGCTAGGAGTAAGGTAGTTTGAGAACACTCCTCCTTGGCCATTCTTTGCAAAGTCACGGAGGGCTCTTGAGGTAGCACTGTTGCAGATTTTCTTAAGTTTTACTGAATCTTTCTATATTTTGTGTTTGTTTGTGAAACACTTACCTATAGGAACATCTTGATTGAAGAATTTAGCCATTATGTTAGTGTGGGTTGCTGTGCTGCTTGAAATCCAGTGCTGTGTTGCTTGAAGTCCCTGTTCTCTGGAACATATTACCTTAGTCCTTACTCTCTAAACCATAACCAGAGCACCTAGGGTCTATTGTATATAGGATGAGTTATTTGACAACCTGGCAAGGTAGCCAGCCAACTTGGCAACAAAATAAGTTTAGGGTGTCCTTTAGATGAATTATCCTTATTATGCTCTCAATTATAACACTAAAAAACATACCCATGGATCAAGAAGACCCTTGCCCAGGTGAAAACCTTCCTCCGCATAAGCATAGTAACAGAAGAGAATGACACAGCAGATAACCATAATTATGTGCAAATCACTAACCAATCATTCTAACTGGAGTGTACTATCTTGTAGTTTTAATGTATAAATGTAACTATGAGATAGGCATGGGATATGCTTGATCTGCAGAAGCTCCACCTAGCACCCAGCGCTGCAATCAAGAAGTGCCTGCTTTTTAATGCTACACTGGTATTAAGGAGTTTTATTCTCCTGACTTTTGGTGACAGCCCAGACAGTGGCACAATGAAAACAGCTGCTCTGTAATTGGCTTTGCCTCGGATCATAGGCAGTTTAGCTGAGAGAAATCCATTTTTTGTATTATCTGCCTACAGTGCATTGCCTGATCCCAAGAAGCATAGGCAGAGCAGGGTGGCCTGCAGAACCCAGTGGGTGGTGGTGGATAGAGCCACGAGACTCTGACTGCTTGCTTCATTGTCTCCAGGCATTAACAGCACCTGTGGCCATCTCAGACCATATTCCTGGCATGTGAGTAGGAGTTCTGAAAGTATCACTTCTTCTGAAAGTATTGCCGGCTGCCTGCCATGGGCAGGAAATAAAGGCTTGGCTAGCTGAAACCTGTATGCTACAAACGGAGCTCAGAGGGAGGTAATTCAAGTCAGCATTCAGGGTGATCCATTATCCTGACTGAAACTCACCCACAGCCCAGCTTCCCATGACCTTTAGCGCCCAGAGAGGTGGTTTTGTGGTTGGCAAGGGGCATCGCCAAAGTCAAGATCTCGGTCCCTCTTTGTCTCTTTGTACCTGTTAAGTATTACTGCCCTTGGATGGTCTCCCTGCAGTGGTTTGGGAACAGGGGTTGCCTTTGTACAAGACCTTGCATGATGGAGTTCTGCGCTGAGGTGAACGCTCCACTATACTAAATGAAGCAGCACAGATAAGTCAGTTACTCGCTGAAGCAGTAACAAACTCAGCAATGGTACCAAAGACAGTGGTGTGTTATTCAGGAGACTGAACAACTACATTAATTCTTTACTGCAATTAGAGAAAAAACAGTTATCTGTGATGTCCTACTGTTAATAGATTACACAGAATGAAGGCACTCAGATGAGTTCAGAGGGGCCAGCAAGGCAATCTCTGCTCCTGCCTGATGCACTATAACCTTCTCTCCCCAGTGATCAAGCACACCGAGACTAGCCTACTTTTCAGGACTGTCCTCATGTACACACAGTAGTACCACACAGACTGGGAAGCCAGTGGGGTTTGCAGCAGGGGATGCGATAACATGGCCGGAGCTGCAGAGTTTGAAGCCGTTGTGTTGTGACATGCTCTGAAGTGTCATGAAGTGTAATTCCCCAAAGGAGGCTCTATCTGTGTCCACCACTTCTAGACAGAGCCACATAAGGCATTCCCATCCCCAAAGTAAGACCAGATGTAATACCAGCTCCTTGAAACCATTATCAATTACAGACCAATTGTTGGTAACAGACATCCCAAGAACTGTTACTTGCAACAGAGCTTTGGAATCACAGAACCATTAGGGGTGGAAGGGACCCCTGTATGTCATCCAGTCCAACTCCCTGCCAAGGCAGGGCTACTCAGAGAAGTTACACAGGAACATGTCCAGGTGGGTTTTGAATGTCTCCAGACAGGGAGACTCCACAACACCCCTGGGCAGCCTGTTCCAGGGGTCTGACAACCTCAATGTAAAGAAACTTTTCCTCATGTTGAGATTAAACTTGTGTTTTAGTTTATGGCCATTGCTCCTTGTGCTCTCGCTGGGCACCACTGAAGAGCCTGGCACCATCCTCCTGGCACCCACCCTCCTTTCATCTGCATTAATGAGATCCCCTCTCAGTTTGCTCTTCTCTAGACTAAACAGGCCCAGCTTCTGCAACCTCTCCTCATAAGAAAGATACTCCAAATCCCTGATCATCCTTGTGGCCCTCCCCTGGACCCTTTCCAGTAGCTACTTGTCTTTCTTGTACCAAAGAGTCCAGAACTGGACACAGTTCTCCAGATGTGGCTTCACCAGGCTCAGGTAGTGGGGGAGGATTACCTCCCTTGACCTGCTGCCACAGTCCTCCCAGTGCACCCCAGGACACTCTTGTCTCAAGGGCTGGCTCAAAGTCAATTTGTTATCCACCAACACTCCCAGGTCCTTCTCAGCTGAACTGCTCTCTAGTAGGTCACCCCCCAGCCTGTGCTGGAACTCAGGGTTCTTCCTTCCCACGTGTTCCCCTCCCTACACTTGCCATTGTTGAATCTCATTAGATTTCTCCCCACCCAATCCTCCAGCCTATCAAGGTCCTGCTGAATTGCAGCACAGCTTCAGGTGCATCAGACAGTCCCCCCAGCTCCGTATCATCAGCAGATTTGCTGAAGGGACACTAACCCTTCATTGAGGTCACTGAATGGCACTGTACAATTTCTCTGTGCATTATTATGTAGGGCTGTTTTACGTCTGAGGGAAAGCACTGGGCTGAGGAGAAAGGTTCGTGATATATACATGACTCTCCTCTATGACAGCTACATCTAATGAGAACTCCTGTTCCATGCCCCCATGCAAGTGTACTGCCTGCACCACAGCTCCCCAAGTTCACAACCACGGGTCAACCAGACCGGGCAGCTTCTAGCCTGCTCTGCTGTAGTCTTAACCCTAGGGTGGAGAGAGCTGCCTTCCAGCCCCTGAGGATCAGAGACTCAGGTAGTACTGAGTCTGGATTTGCAGCAGGAAGACTTAACCCAGAAGAAACTGTGTAAATATGTGTCAAGGTTTAGACAAAGAACTGTCTTGTTCTCAGTAGATGACAGAATGGACAAATGCCAAAGGACACCAGAGGAGGAGGAGAACATGCTTTGGCCAAGAGCATTTATCTCAACAAAAGTTGGCAATGAAACTAACTTTCATGGTGTCCTCGACTGCCTTCATTAATATAAAAAACAAATCACACCTTTGAGATGAGACCCTTGCCCACAGCAACACTTACTCCCAGAACATGCATGGTGAAATAAATCAATACTATGCCTTTAAAAGGAGATGGGAGAACACAAGAGCCAATGATTGTACATTACTGACCAATCATTGTAACTGGAGTGTACTACCTTGTAACTTTTGTGTATAAGCGCAATCTAGAAGCCAGCATTGGGTCTGCTCCATTTGTAGAAATGCCCCAAGCAACCTGTGCAGAATAAATGTTGTCTCCTCTCTGAATAGAGCTGGACCGTGTTTCGAGCCATCTTTTTCAAACAAGCAGCAGCTCAGCTCCCGACCACAAACCCATCTCTGCAGCAACAAACAGCATGATACTGTCTGCAACCTGGCAGGAGCAAAAGAAATACGCACTGCTGCCGGCAGAACCATCGAATCACCCACTGGTTTGAGTTCGAAGGGGCTTTAAAGAGCAGAGCTCCAACCAGTGGAACTCTCCCTGCGGGAATCCCACACACCCCACCCCACCCCGAGTTCGCTCCCCCTCCCTAACAGGAGCCCGTGTCCCGGCTTTCAGCCTGGCACAAGAGGCTGACGCGCGGCCCCAGAAGAGGCAGGACGCGACCGGAAGGTAGGCGGAACTATAGCACCGGAAGAGGTAGGACGCGAGCGCAGGAGAGGCGGACACACGGCGCCGGAAGGGGTATAACGTCAGCGCGCAGCGCGCTCTCAGCCCCAGGCGGAGCAGCCTTGGTACTTCCGCTGCAATCTAGCACATCCGCACCCCCCCCGGTCACGTGAGGCCAGTGGGCGTGGCTCTTCGCGCCAGCCGCAGCGGCGCGCGGGGAGGCCGGAGGTGAGCATGTTCCGTATCGAGGGCCTGGGGCCCAAAATGGACCCGGAGGAGCTGAAGCGGAAGATGCGCCGCGATGTCCTCAGTTCCGTCCGCAACTTCCTCATCTATGTCGCGCTGCTGCGGATCAGTGAGTGCGCGGCGTGGTCGGGTCGGGTCGGGTCGGGTCTGGTCGGGTCGGGTAGGGTGGCAGCCAGGGCCTGCGTGTGCAGGTGGGTGGGCACGTCCTCACGGGGGCGGGAGAGCCTCGGTATCCTGGCGGGGCCTGGGCGAACACCGCGGTTCTGGACTTCCCCAGAGCATGGAAGAACATCGCCATGCTGCCTGTTCTTGCAGGCAGTGCTGTAATGTCTTGCATCAGAGGCTCGCAGCGTTTCTTCAGGGTGCCCTTCACTCCTTTTGTGTGATTCCGTCTGCGCCTGGTGGTGTCGAGCGCTTGCCCAAGGCGCTGAACGGCAACACAAGCGGGCATACCCTGTACCCCCTTGAATCATGCTACTTCACCCGTTAAAGCAGTTATGCAAGGAGAGAAGGGACTATGTGGGAGGCGGGGGGTGGTATCTCACCCAGAGTCTGAATATTTTAGATGCCACATAAACGTGTTGTATTTTCATCGCAGACTCACTGTAGGCTTCTTGTTATTCTCAGCTGAGTAAAGTTCATGTGGCTTTATTTTCTTTTTTCAGCTCCTTTCATCCTGAAGAAGCTGGACAGTATATGAACATTTAAGACTCAGTATATGAAAACATTAAATGGACTGTAGCTGCTTTCCTGTTTACTAATTAAGCATTGTGATAGAGGCAGTCATCCAATACTAAATGATTCTAAAATGTTTCACTTAAGCATATCCGACCTGAGAAGGATAGCCTATTTGGGAGTATGGGGAAGATGCCTGTTCCTGCAGGTGAATTCTGGTCAAAGAATACTCCTTAGTGTCATCAAGTAATGACTTGTGATGGAACATTTCTTGTACTGTTTTGAAAAACTCTCCACCTCCATTTTGTACAAAGTATTAAATGTTAGTAAGTTCTTTTTATTATGCAGCTACCTCTAAATTGCCACATGCTATCAATCTTACAACCTGTCTGTATGAAAAACGAAGTTGTTAATGAATCCAGCTCACAGCAGCTTGATTTGAAATAAATGGAAGAGCAGTTGTGTCACTTAACTCTGGTAGTGATTTGGTTTTAATACTCATCACTTAAACTAGAGGTCATCTGGTATTATATCTCTGGCTCTTGTCTTAACCTTGCTCTCTCTTCCACCTTAAAAATCAACTTATATTGAGGAAAAGCAGGAGAGAGCGGAAAAAGACAAGGTAATGGTATGTTTTTCAGGTTGCTAAATGTGTAGCAACTGAGAGACATGATCATTTAGTCAAGATTCAGAGAAATAAAAGGAAGAAATGTGCTAAAGCTTTATCCAGCAGATCTGTACCAGTTTTCCCTTCAATTAGAACCTCCTGGGTCTTGAATTTCCACAAAGAAAAGCAGGAACAGCACCATATTTCTTCTTTGAGAGGTAACTGAATTTTAGTCACAACAGTCTTTTTAAAATGCCTGTTACCGCCTCTTGCCAGTACGTACAGCAATTTGGGTGTTCTGTTAGTTTGTTGGGGTTTTTTTCTTAGTATCATGAATCAAGCTTGTTTTACCATGACAAATTGCTGTATTCTGGTAGTTCAAGAGTATTATTTTATTCCAAGGCTGCCTGCAATATTATTGCCTTCCATTGCCTATGCTGATGTCAAAATAGAGGGTATTTCCTCAGAGAAACAGCTTGCTTTACAAAGGAGATTGTGATTGTCCTCTCTGAAAGGGGTTTAGTAAACTTTATGCTAATGCTTATTAATATCAACCCTGTACCGAGTTTCCAAAGCAGGAGTTGGATTTTCATCTGTTTTGGTTTGCCTAAGTCTTAAAAGATGCATTTAGGATTTGACTTGATATCGCTTAGATCAGCTGCACACTGAATCTCCAGAGAGGCTTAAATGCTTCTCAGACGCCTGGAAATAACTTAGGGGAGTGCAAGCAAAGCCACTTGTAAAAAGGCACCCTGAGTACTTACCCCTGAGACAGGTAGGGGTTGAAAGTGCAGTTCATGAATGGCAGGCTGGGAAACGGTGTTAATTTGAAAGCATAACAAATTAATCTGAAGACTTCTAACCAGAGCTGATGCATGGCCCTGGAGCCTTGGATGTCCACTGCAGTCAAATAATCCAGTTCTATTTAATTCTCAGGATTTTTCAGAGAAATTAAGGATATTCCTGAGCTCATTGTTCTGATATCTTTGTAAAATGGAGCAAGCATAACTGAATAAATTGTGGAATCATATTAGCCAGTTACTAATTAAAATTAAATTAATGCGGTAGGTAACTGCATTGGAGTTATAATGTTGATGGTGGGAGTAATGAGATACATTAAAGAGTTTGGCTCTGCCTGTTCTGGCCAGAATCTCCATCCACCCTATCCTCTGCCCAGCTCTGGAGAATGAAACACTGGAATCCCTTTTGGTGTTGGGTCTTCATGCAAGGTCAAGAGGTAGAGGGGTGGAGTACCCAAGCAGTGTAAGGATGTGAAGGTTTCTAGTAAGCCACTTCACTTTATCCTTAAAATTGTGTATGGTGCTTTGTCCACTTGCAGGCACATTTCAAGGCACAACACAGCTGACATGTCAGCAGTTCTTCAAACTGGCTGTTGGGAGCTGTTAAAGATGCTTCTAGGAACTTGCTTTCAGGCACATTGAGAGCTGAAGCCATCTCTTTATTAAAATAGCAGGAAATAAATGGCTGGTATTTTTCTGATGACTCTGATTTTCTGCAATCTCGTGTGCCAGGCAACTGCATGATCAGCAGCCTCCTTGCAGGAGGAGAGAGATCTGCAGCAGGAGAGTGAGTGGGGTGTCAGACTGCAGTCTGGCTGATGACTCATCTGTTGTGTTTTCACTTCAATGGCCTGTTCTGCTGAAGTGTAAGATGTGCTGCAGTGTGGTCTCAGACCCTACAGAAACATCTCAAGCAGAGTGCCCATGTCAAGTGTAGGATCAGGATAGCAAGACAAGTAAAACATAAGTCCTTGTGAAGTTCAGACCTCAGCTTATCCTGTAGGTACCTTCTTTCAGGTGATGTTATGACTGTTGGCAGTAGGAGGAAAACATTCTGATTTTTCCACGCATTCCAGGCCTTAGTAACAGAGTTTTATTTCTGCTCTGCCTCAGGGACCTCTGTCAGCCATCTGTGATGGAAGTCTGAGTGTTGAGGACAGTCTAAACCTATGTCAAATTCAGTGTGGAGTCCTCATCTGTTTGACTGTAGTTAACGTGATGCAAGCAGGTTGCAAGCTTACCTTATGTAAAGGGTGTAAGACTGAAAATGAAGATGATCCTAAGTCTGGCATGAGACCATATCAACATGATGTTTCCGTGCACTTAAGCTTCTCAGAGCTGTTTTGGCATTTTCTAAAATAACCTTACCTTCATAATACTTTTGAACCTGAAGATTTGTGCATTACCCATTGCATGAAAGGATAATGTTAGTGATCTATGCTACTCATTATTCAAATAACAGTTCTAAAGCAGAACATTAAATAGCTTAATTCAGGTAACTGCAGCTTTGTAGCTAAAACTGAATAGTCTGTGTGGCATGCATGAAGACCTTTTGCACTTTATACAAAGCAGTATTTTGGGCCTCTTTTAATTACTAAATGTGTCACAAATGTGCAGCTAGAGAGTCCTTTGTCCAATGCTTTCCCCATTTACAACTCCTTTTGAATGACAAGGTTGTGTAACAGGCTTTTTCTGAGGCTGCCTGGTTCATAAACTAAAGAAATTGGTAGCATTTTTTTTGTCTGAACAGAGTTGATACATATACCAGACAAGAACCTATTAGGCTGGTGCAAGTATTCACTTAAATTGCATTAATCTTCTGCTTGGGGTTATCTGATGCAGGCATAGAGGACAGAGGCATCCTGGGATGGGCTGTATTCAGCAATTAACAAGTTATTGTCCTTGTGTTTGTGAGAAAATAATTCCCAAATAAAGATCAGCTGTCTCTAGTTGGCCCCCTCCCTGAGAAAGACAGATGCTGTTCAGTAGAGATAAAAGTGCTCTTCCCTTTACATGCTGTCAGAATACCTCTCTTCTCTTGTGTTTCCCCAGAGCACAGCTTTACACATCAGCTACACAGCTCTGACCATGTGCTTTGGAGTGAGACCATCCAGCCATGACCCAGCAGCTGGAGGAGACACAGGCAGGTGACCCAGCAGCCAACACACTGGGAAGTGCAGCCCAGCCTATGCTGGGTGCAGACAGTCTCACAGTCATCTCAGGAAGCTGGTAACCTGCTGAAGGCTGCTGACACAAATGGTGCAACAATCTAGGCAAATTGAAGGATTTATAAAGCAGTTCAGTTGACAATGGCTGACACTTCCAGAGCTGACTCCCAGGCTGTACGGAGGCAGGGAAAATCACGTTGTGTGGGGTTTTTTTGTTGGTAGAACCTGGTAGGAAATAGTAATATCCTTGACTTTTAAACACTATCCTTACAGTTTTGCCCTCCAGTTTATATGTGGCTTTTTCTCACTGTGGTGGAGTATCAAGGGCTTGATACAGTTGCTCACTGGTGGTTGCCAGCCTTTTGCAGCTCCTTTGGGGGGGGCAGGTCTCCATGTGTCCTTTGTCATACTTGTAGACAATATTCCATCCCCTCAGGCCCCTTCTCAGTACAGACAAGTGAGACAGCTAGTCTTGCTCACTACACAAAGTTGCATAGCTATTTTGCCAGCTTGCCCCATTTCTGTCCCAGTCAACTAATTTCCAGTTACTTTTATTCATTTTTACCAATGCAGCTTCAACTTCATACTCACTTTCAGTTTTCTACAGCCATAATGTTTAAGAACCTTTAGCATAAAACCATGTCAGGTTTTAAAGCAGTCAAATCATGTGTTGCCTCTCTCCCATATCCCTCATTGTACAAGCACAAAGTGGTTTTACGTTCAGTTTTAGCAATACAATTAAGTTTGAAAATGTCCGTTTATCACACATGCAGGAATAAAATTTCTTTTAGAGCCTCTGTTCTGGAGGTGTTACTTTGCCAGCAATTGGCATTGCGCTGGCAAATGCCAGATATTTCGTATTCAGTCTTACTTACAAATCAGGTGGCTTAATGCAAGCTTATTGACTTGTGCCTGAAGATGGAGAGCAATGCTTTCAAATCCTGGTACTCACCAGTTTCTCATGATTGGAAGTAATGTGTGACTCATTCACAGAACTTGAAAATTTTGGGAAAAATGAAAATACCACTGTCTGAAAAAAAAAAAGTCACATGCTGAAATTCAAAATTCAGAGATGCCAAAATGTACTGTTTAACCAGTCTAACGACCCTGAGGGGAGGTTGCAGGTCAGGCCTGGTGTAAACCTACGGTCACACTTGGTGGTAAAAGGGAGATGTCAGGGATCACATACCCCCTTCAGGTTGTGCTGCCATCATGTCTCTGAGTGCCAAGGCCACCAATGACCTTGACCGTGGTGGGCACACGGGTACTGGCCTCAGAGTAAGGGGGGGGGGGAGCAGGGGGCTATCCCTGGGGCTCTGTTCAGGGGCGCTGGGCCCTGAGACAGGGAACGCGGTGGGGTCTCTAACACATCCCTCAGTGCCCTCTTGGCCACCACCGCTGCCTTGGTGGCCCCTGAGGCCCGTCCTGCTTGAGTCACAGCCCCTGTCATAGATGGGGCTCGGCAGCGGCCAGAGAGGCCGGGGGGAAGAGGCGTGGCCACGGGGTGCCCAGGTGATTGGCGTGTCTGAGAGGGGGCGTGGTCCTGGGTGCTTGAGGGAGGGGTCATGGCGCGGGAGGGTGCCGGGTGGCAGGGGGGAGCGCAGTGGAGGAGCGGTAGGAGCCGGCTGAGGGAGCGGGCTGCGGCAAGGAGCGGCCACTGAGAGGGTCCGAGTCCTTTGGCTGAAGGCAGGGTGGCGGCAGTGTCCCGGGGCTGGCCGGCTTGGAATGGCTTCCGGGGCCAGAGCAACTGGGAGAAGGGGGACCAGGCGGGAAGGGTCACCCGCCCCATCCGCAGCCCCAGCGTAGGAGAAGGGTGTCCTCTGCCGGCGCCCCAGCCTACGAGTGCCACTGAGAGGCAGCGAGGTGTTCTGGAAAGCAAGCACTACAAGAGCAGTGGGGTATACTGGGTGGCAGTGGAATATACTGGAATGGGGATCTGGATTATACTGGAAGTCCTGAGGAAGGCGCTAAGACATACTAGGATTCACTGGACCCTACTGGAAAGCAAGGGTCTGGACCATCCTAGGGATCATGACGAGGCTCTGAGCCATACTTGAGAGACGTAGGGGGGCATGGGGGGGGAGGGGCGGCAATGGCCGTGTACTGGCACTTATCGGTGGTTGCTGGAGAGGGGGAACATGTGCCGCAAAAAGTAGGGAGAAAACCAGGGGAAATAGTGGAAAAGAACATAGGGTAAAATGGGGCAATAGAGCAGAAACAGGTACAAACCAAGGGAAGACATGAGATGAGGAAACTTAAGGGGAAACTGGGAAAATGAGGACAAATACGTGGACATGGGTCAGGAATAGGGAGAAGAAAGGGTGGAAGTGCAGGAGAACCAGGAAAAATGGTAAAAGCAGGGAAAAAGGGAGGGAAATTATGGAAAACAGAAGTAGAAAAATGAAGGAAATTGGGGAAAGAGGAAGGAAACAGCACAAATGAAGAAAAATGGGTCAAAACCGGGGAGGGGAAGGCAGTACAGAGGCAATATGGGGCAAAACCAGACAGTTACGGTGGCTGGGGCAGGAACAGTGGGAATAAGGGTGAAAATGGGCAAACAGGACAAAGAGAGCAAAACTGGGACAAACCCGGTGAAAACAGAGGCAAAACAGAGACAAAAGGGGGGAGCGGAAGGGGCGCAGAGAACGCAAACCCCTAACCCTCCACCATCCTAATATGGGCCCAGTGCTCCCAGTATGATGCCAGTGTGAGCCACAGGTCTTCAAGCATGATCCCATTACAGGTTCAGTGTTCTAGTATGAGCTCAAGTGTTCCCAGTACAATGCCAGTCTGGAAGTACAATTCCAGTATACTGTCAGTGCTCCCAATATGATGCCAGCCTAAGTCACATGTCTTCAAGCATGATCTCAGTATGGGCCCAGTACTTCCAGTACAGCAGCAGTGCTGCCAGTACAATGACAGTTTTGGTCACAGGTCTTCATCTAGGAGGCCAGTATGGCCCCAGGACTCCCCCTGTGGGCCCAGTGCTCTGAGTATGATGCCAGTAGAAGCTACAATTAAACTAAGATCCTAATATGAGCCCAAACGTTCCCAGTATAGACCAAGTGTTCCCAGTACAGTGCCAGCCTGGGCTGCAGCTCTCCAAGTACGATCCCAGTATGGACCCAAGCACTCCCAGTGTGCTCTTGGTGTTCCCATTATGCACTCTAATATGGGCCCTGAAGCTCTGAGTGCAGCTCCAGTGCACTCCCATTGTTACCCCCAAGGCTCCCAGTGGTCCCAGTACAGGCCCTGAGGCTTCCAGTATGGGCCCCAAGGCTCTGAGTTCAGCTCCAGCATACTCTCGGTGTGAATCCCAAGCCTCCCAAGTACATGCCCCAGAGCTCACAGGGCACTCCAAGCACAGGCTTTAGTGCTCCTCCAGTGCACTCCAAGTGTTCCCAGCAGACAGCAAAAATGGTTTTTGCTCTGACTCGTCCCAGTGCCTCTTTGGGCTGCACCCCTAAACCTTCATAATTCTCCTCAAAAACAGTATTACCAGCCTGCCATCACCTTTATTGGTGGGTGGATACATTGGGTCACAGGATGAGGCCCCCACCAGTGAACTCCATCCGCTGCAGGGGGAAGAGAGAGAAAGCAGGTAAGTGTGGGAACCTCAGTATCCAGGCCAAGGGGAACGCTGCCATCAGGCAAAATGGGGTGGGGAGACGTTGACATCTGGGCATACCTGTGGGGGGGCAACGAAGGCCAGCCAGTCGGAGGGGCGGGTGGGCAGCAAACCCATGGCTTGGCACTTGTAGAGAGCCAGTGCCAGCCCCAGCCCATTGCCCACCAGGAACACCAGACCCTGCAGTGCCCGTCGGCTTGAGCTCTCCAGTGCCTTCAGTGCTGCAGAGGTGACAGGAAGAGATGGGGAGGATGGGGGACCTGTCCCCACTGGGGACCAGGGGTAATGACAAGTGGGGAGTCACAGGGGAGGGGGGGGCACTGGATGGACTGCACAGAGGTGGCTGCTGGGGAACACACAGGAGTGACCAACATGGGTGCAGCTGTCTTAGGGACAACTGTAGGGGAAAGCATGGTGGTAAAGTGACATTGGGGTGACTGCTGGGGATGCATAGGGTGGCGGCAACTGTTCTGGGACATGTGGAGAAACTGATGAGGGATGATATCATAAGAATGACTGCTGGGGGACCCGTGCGGGTAAGTGACACAAGGCCAACTGTTGCAGTGGGACAGGTTTGGGTTAAAAGGGACGTTAACGCTCATCCAGTTCCAACCCTCTGCCACAGGCAGGGACATCTTCCACTAGTCCAAGTTGCTCCAAGCCCTGTGCAACGTGATCTTGAACACTGCCAGGGATGGGGCAGCCAAAGCTTCTCTGGGCAACCTGTGCCAGAGCCTCACCACCCTCACAGGGAAGAATTTCTTCCTAACATATAATCTAAATTTCTTCTCTATCACTTTAAAGCCATGTAATGCCATGCCCTTGTAAAAAGCCATGTCCAGGTTTCAATGTCCCACATATGTGGGGCAGGGGCTGTTGCAGGAACAAGTGTTGTGGGATATGAGGGGATGACTTTTGCTGGGGGAGATGTAAGGCAGTGGACCACAGCAGGTAAGTGGGGCAAGTGTGGTGTGGCAGGAGCTGGCTGTGTGGGGACACCTGGGGAGCTGTCACCCACACGGGGCAATACTCACTGGCAGAGAGGGACATGAGGGCCTGCAGTGGGCGCCAGCCCATCATACAAACCATCATGGCAGGAAAGATGGAGATGGTGTTGCCAGCCATATACATGATGAACAGGTTCATTGGGATCTGCTTTAGCGGTGCCAGTGCCACATCCCAGCAGCGCTGCAGGGAAAGAGAGAGCACAGACATCCATGATACGGGCGGGACAGCTCTCATACAGCACCTGGGCATGTGGGACGGGGACTACTCCGCCGCGGGACACCCAGATGTCCGGCGGGTGTCCCTCCTTCCCTCCTCCCCCCGTGCCTACCTTCTCCATGAGGATTTTATCGCTCTCGTGGACGCCTCCCTCCCCTAGCTGCCGCTCGGCGAACCCCAGCGGCCCACGGCCCTCTGCGGCTCCGCGGGGCCTGTATGCGGACAGAAGGGAGCAGATGAGGACAAGGAGACCCATGGACCTCACCAAATCCGTGTCCTCCCCCCGCCCCCCCCCCGTCCTTTCCAGGCCTCACCGGCCCCCCGGCGCCGCCGCCAGCTCCAACGACCACTTAAAGCGCCGGCCCCGGACTGCAGTCGCTGCCGCCGCCATCTTGAGAGTGCCCGACCGGGAACGAGAGGGTGTCACGTGAGAAGTCACGTGAGGAAAACGAGCCCTTGTGCCCGCCACCCACCCGCAGGGATCTGTGCACCGTAGGGGGGCTGGAGAGCCGCGGTGGCGGCGCTCGTCCCTTGGCAGCGTCTTTGTGCACAGAGACCCGTCCCCAAGCACGACCCTTGCGACCGCGGGGCAACGCTGCGGGGTCCACGCTTTCGTTTTTAACCCTTTCCTGCCTGACGGCTAACACGTCACGTCAAAATTCTCTGTTACGCCTGCTTTTATCCACTGCTCTTTATTTTTTAGTATTTCTTGCATTCTTTACAGCTCTCGGTTTTTGCATTTTCTATCTTAGTCTTCTTTTATTTGGTTCCTTTAGCCTATCTTTTCATTCACTCATTCCTCTCTTACCGTTTGGATGTTGCAGATTTTGTTGCTATGTCTGCTTTTATCAAGCTCTGTATTTGTGTCCTGTCGGTAATGTGGTTTGGGTTTTTTTCCCTGTTTTAATATGGCTGTTATTTTTTTGTGTATGTGTGTCTATGTAGTTTCTGTTTTGTGGTCTTTTCCTTTCAAAATCCCCATCACTTTAAAAATTTGCTGTGTTTCTGTTTATTGAATTTTCTGTCCTTATTTTTATGTTTTTCCTTTATTTCGTAGTCCCCCTTAATTTTAAAATTTTTGTGTTTCTTTTTATCTAGTCCACTGTCTGTATTTTTAAACTTTTTTCTTGTATGTCCTTTACCTTTGGTTGTCCAGTTTTCTTTGAGTTTTACTGCGCTGACTTCTTACTCGATTTCTTTTACTTTCTTAACCTGTTTTATAAACACCATTTCTATGTCTACTTTTATCCTGTTCACTGGTTTTATTTGTTTCGTGTCTTTCCGTAGTGCTGTTGTTTTTTAAATTGTCTTTCCATGGCGGCTTTTATCAAGCTGTCATCCCTAATTTTTACTTCTTTTTTGTCTGTTGTGTACTATGCTGGTTTTTAAATTTGCTTTTTTGGTCTCTGCATTAGTTCACTGTCCATATTTTTAGTTATTTTCCTTTATCAACCTAATTATGTTGCTTTTGTTTAGAAATACATATACTTTTATTCATTCCTGTTTCTGTTTTGAATCATTTCCTATCATGGGATGCATAGCTTTTTAAATTTTCTTTCTTTGTCTGATTTTATCTAGTTATTATGGCAACATACGGGTGAATTATTTTTAGCCTGGTGGGCCCATGACACCTCAGGCCATCAAGACAGAGATGGAACATACAGACAGGCTTGTGATCGAGGGTTGGACTTGACCATGGACACTATTGCCAGGTTATTAATGAATGTGAAATGTGCATTTAAGCTCAAGTCTGATAGAAAAAAACCAAACAACAAACCCACACCCCCATTCCTTTACTTGTAGAAAAACATCTTATGCCCAAGAAGCAGCATATTAAATTGCATCTGTGTCAACATTACCGTTAAGGTTTTGATACTGTGAAGCTTTACAGAAACCCCGATTAGAAAGCAGACTGAACAAACTATTAGAAAAAGAAAAGCAATACCAAATTTCCAAGGCTGTCAAGTAGAAATTTTTACCACCAGATGGATGTTACAAAGAATGTAATTAAGTATCTTAAGAAAAAAGATCTGAGTCAATCTTCTGAAGTGAAAACTTCAAACCCAGCCAGCACCTGTTTAGATAGGTGATGTGGAGTTAAAATAGTATTATGGTTTACGATATGCATGCAAATACAAGTCACCTAGCTACCCTGGATTTGGAGGAGGCTGAGGTTCTTTATGACTTCTTTGCCTCAGTCAGTGGCAAATGCTCTGACCACACCACCCAAGTCTTGGAAGGCAGATGCAGGGACGGTGAGAATGAAGACATTAGGCCCACTGTAGGAGAGGATCAAGTTTGAGATCGTATTAGGAATCTGAATGTGCACAAGTCCATAGGACCTGATGAAATCCACCCACAGGTCTTGAAGGAGCTGGCAGATGAAGTTGCTAAGCCACTGTCTGTCATATTTGAAAAAACACAGCAGTCAGGTGAAATTCTTGATGACTGGAAAAAGTGTAACATAACCCCCATTTTCAAGGGGAAAATGAAAGATTGGGAAACTGCAGACCAGTCAGTCTCATCTCTGTGCCTGGCAAATTCTTGGGGCATATTCTTCTGGAAAGCATACTAAGGCACAGGAAAACTGACAAGGTGGTTGGTGACAGCCAACACAGTTTCATTAAGGGGAAATCCTGTCTGAGCAATTTGGTGGCCTTCTATGATGGTACTACAGAACTGATGGAAAGGGCAAAGCACTTGACATCACCTACCTGAACTTGTGCAAAGTGTTTGACACTCACCCACACGACATCCTTGTCTCTGAACTGCAGAGACATAAATATGATGGATGGACCACGCAGTGGATAACGAATTGGCTGGATGGCCACATGCAGAGTTGTGGTCAAGGGCTCAATATCCAGCTGGAGACTGGTAATAAGCAAGTCCAGAGGAGGTCCACGAAGATGGTAAGGGAGCTGGAGCACCTCCCATTCAATGACAGGCTGAGAAAGTTGGGGCTGTTCAGGCTGCAGAAGAGAAGGCTGTGTGGAGATCTCATAACAGCCTTCCAGTATCTGAACAGGGCCTACAAGGAGGCTAGAGAGAGACTCTTCATCAGGAACTGTAGTGACAGAACAACTGGCAATGGGTTTAAGCTTAAACAGGGGAAGTTCAGGTTCATCTAAGGAAGAAGTTGTTCACTGTGAAGGTTGTGAAGCACAGATACAGGTTGCTCAAAGAGGTAAATACTCCATCCCTGGCAGTGTTCAATGCCAGGCTGGACAGAACCTTGGGCAACATGGTCTTATGTGAGGTGTCCCTGACCATGGCAGGGGAGTTGGAACTAGATGACCTTAAAGTGCTTCCCAACCCTAACCATTCCATGATTCTGTAATTAATTACTTCTATGTCTTAATATCTTGACTGTGGCAGATAATAAATAAAGCAATTAAAATGTTAGGGAAGTCAGGTAGTTATCTATGGTATTCACAGTCTTCAAATACTAGGGCAGGAAATACTTCTATTAGGAAGAACTTGTGCAATTACAAGTTGTAAAGACTCCAAGGTTCAGTACATCTTGGGTTTGCTTTTACAGCTAGCTTCTTATCCACAAGCTGTCCACATAGCAGAATTAGTTGAATCCTGGGCTGAATTTCTGCTGTTCATTTATGCACTAGATTCCTAAAGAATCTCCTCACTTCTCCCAAACACTGCCCCAAGTCCAAAATCTTTCATAGGGGCCACCTTCCTGGATTGCTTATATTTGTTGTGTGCTAACTACCTGTAAAGGCAGATGTCTGGGTTCACTCCTATTGCTTCTTTGCTACACACACTGACATATAGGGGGAGAAAGTGTTTGATTAGGATCACAGAATCATGGAATTGTTAGGGTTGGAAAGGACCTTAACATCATCTTGTTCCAACCCACCTGCAGGGAGGGTTGTGAGGCAGGGGTGCCTCACACTAGATCATGTCATCCAAGGCCTCATCCAACCTAGCCTTGAACACTTCCAGGGATGGGGCAGCCACAACTTCCTTGGGTAACCTGTGCCAGTGATGTTGCTTATGTGCTGAAACAAAGACTGTTCCGGTTTCTGCCAAAGACAAAAGATGCCTTTGCTTCCCAGAACACAGCAAAACTGATTTATATATATATATATATAAACATATTGTTGGAAATTGCTGTAGTTAAATGATTTTGGCAGTACTACTTATACAATTTAAATTACAATCAACAGTTTCAATCAGAATCACAAACCAAAATCCCCCAATCAAAATCCCAGTAACCATAATAAGGTTTATTAGCTTCCAGAAAAACATTTGGTTATGTATATGAAAGGATTATTGGTTATTGGAATAATTCTTTCAACTGTAGACATTATGAATTTTCTCATGTTCTACAGGAGCTTTAATGAATTATTCCCAGAAACAAGCTGCATCCAAGCTTGACTTAATGTTTTGCATATTTTCTCGACGTTGCTTGGTATAAATATTTGCCTCTCCTTTTTGCAGCCGTTGCCTCAGAACAGACTTCTGCTGTTTGGTCAGTTGACGTTTTACCTTCCGTTTCACCAGTTCCTACAAATAAACAAAGAATTAAGTATCAGAACTTTCTGAAGATCATTTAGGACTAAGAGATGACACAATCATAGTGCATTTTCAGTATTAACAGATGAAAAAGGCCAAATTAAATCCTGAGTCAAGCATCCAATTTTAAATTAAGTAGTATTAATCTAGCAAAAGAAGTGAATGAACTGATTATATGTTAGTACATTAACATACATTAACCTCTTACTGAGTAAATGAGAGTTGTTAATGCTGATACAGAGCTTTGGTAAAACACTAA
Source organism: Neopsephotus bourkii (assembly GCF_033783945.1). Lineage (NCBI taxonomy): Eukaryota > Metazoa > Chordata > Aves > Psittaciformes > Psittacidae > Neopsephotus > Neopsephotus bourkii. Next base: position 372,015 of record NW_026901617.1, read on the forward strand.
AGACCAATACATGAAGGAAAGATCTGGAAATCATTCCCCATAAAAAAATTACAGAACTATGAGTCCTATTTTTCTGTGGGCATGGAAATGCAAACCAGAGAGGTACATGGTAACAGCCTTCTTTAAAGATAATTAATGCTAGAGAACATTTTTACACACAGGTACTAACAGCTATGTTCATTTTAACATGGTCTGACTGTAAACTAGATGGTAACATAACAACAACAGTACTTACTGCTGGTATGGTTGAGCAGCTCCCAGCACTTCTTACTGATGTGATACTTTCAGTTCTTGTTCTGTGCTCAGTAATGTAAGTGATACTCTCTTCATTTCTAAAAAACATAAAGAAATTATTTATTCCACTAGCAAGATAAATGTCCTTTGCCTTTATGAGCACAATTTAAATCTTAACTTTTTGAGATACAATCTGAGAACTCCCAATAGAATATGCAAGTACTACAAAACAATTACATTTTAAATATTAAGACCAGTTCTTCAAAACAGGCATTATATGAAAGGAAGAATTTGTATCAATCAATAGCTTACCTATCACGAGATCAATAGGAAAGATACTCACTGCAATTTTTTTCTAAATAAACTGAATTATTAATCTTCAGTTTAAACAAGGGTAGCCAAACAGCAGTCCTTTTTGAGCTGCTTGGAAGATTTACATTTACTGGGGAGAGAGGACGAACCACACTCCTAGATAGTAAATATGAATCTTTACCTGTTATGCCCTAATTTCTCACTTAAAGTTGACAAGTCAACCAGATCAGGGCATTTGTCTTCATCACCAGAGCACCTTCTTTCACCTGTCTTACTTTTTACTTCAGCAGCATTATCAGTTTTGCTTTTTCCCTTAAAAAAAGCAACTGTAGAACTCTCTGCACTTTTGTCGGACTTCCAAAGCATGGTTTGCTCTTCAGCTTTTTCTAAGGCTGAACTTAACTTTGACATATCCAGCCTTTGTGTATTTTCACTACTTTCAGTTGTGTCAGCCTCTTCATTGTTATACCAGTGGTCAGAGGTTCTGCTTCCAGAGAAATCACCCACTTCAGACATGAAGTCTGCATTATTTTCTTTATCTTTGCTGAAGAAGTCGAGCTTATTTTCAGCATCTTCTACAAATTCTGATGCCTCTGTTGTGTTATCATCCTCATCAGAACTTTGTGAGTAAAGCAGTTCACCATCTTCCTGTATTTCTTTTGTATAACCACTGGCAGCAATCTCTCTATCAAGGGAACACTCTCTCCTGTAAAAGAAGTATGTTTTCTTCTGATAAGCTGATTCATCAAGCTACCAATATGCTACATTTTGGATTAAAATTACTAATCAAACTAGACTGTAATTACACATACTACTAACAAAGAGGGCATGCTCTTGTCAAAACCTACAAAACACCAGATGATAGTGTTAAGCTTTGCTTAGGTAAAGTATTAACAGAATGTGACCTGAGAAAAACAAATAGAAAATTACTCCATCTTCAAAACCAGCACTTATTTGTTTATTTATTTATAGGAAATTATTTTATGTTAGCAGGAATACAATCTGGCTTTAGGTTCAGATTATGTTTAAGTAAACAGAAGAATAAAGGACACACAGAGACTGATTCAAGTGGGGTCCTACATTGAGAAAGTGCTCAGAATGAAATAAAACCCTTTTAATTCCAACAGGCTCAGTCTTAAAATAAGTTGAAAATTATTTTTCAAAAGGGACAAAAGACATTAGGATGAAACTTTGAACATAATAACGTTTGACAAGGCAATCACTATTTACTAGCACTTTAAAAATAAATTTAAAATTGAAACCCAAGTTAACCCTCCAAATACTGGAACTGTCAAATAGCTTTGAGAAATGGGAGAAACTGATTCTGCATCACTGGTAACATTTCCCAGATCCTTTACCATTTGGATCAAGCTTTTGGATTGATCTTTCTTCCTTAGCGGCAAGAGGAAAGAAAAAGGAGGCAGTAGCTGATTTTAAAGCATGCCCTGGCTTTCTGGAAACCACTTACAGTAACTCTGGTTGCAGAAGAAATAATAGGAATGACAAAAATATAATTAAAAAATGCACTGTTGGTCATATTTTCATTTTTTTTCTTTAACTTCCTTCTACAGGTATCCCACAGACACACATTTTTCTCATAAAACCAGTAAATAGGAAACACATTTATACCTGACATCTTTGAATTCTGGGAAGAACTCACTCTCGTAGTTGAAGCGTTTCTTAAAGAACTCCTTAATACAGTTCACATCTCTGTCAAAATACCTGAAAAGAAAAAAATACAGAATTGTACAAGCACAAAATCAAGGTAATGAAGTCTACTGCAATAACAAACTTTTACCATATATTTCTCACCTTTTACTGAGTTCACTGAAAATTATTTCTGTTAGTGATCCCAGGACAAAAGGATAGTGAAAAAAACTGCATGTAGCTTATTTCTAAGCATTTCTTAACTGAAAAACATCATTCTATCTGAGAAGAAGTGAATTACATATTTATCCTAAAGAGACATTTCTACTCATTTATAAATCAAACTATGTTTGGAATGTTATTCATGCTGCATGACAACAATGGTAGAAAAAGCATCACAGACAGGTGTATGAAACAAATCATGGTTGACTATTTCCTGTTACGAGCACTTGTCAGATTTACTTAGAAAACATCTTTAAATTTGAACCTACCATTCAGCATTTGTATGTGATGTTGATATCATCTGAGGGAAATCAATCATAGTGACATGGTCATCATTATCCAATATGAGATTAAATTCATTGAAATCGCCATGAATCAAACCGTGATTGGCAAGTTTTACAATCAGATCCATTAAGTCACTGTAGACAGAGGCAGGATCTTCCATGTGGTGCACCTGGCACCTGAAAAGTTAAATAATATACTGTGAAACTCAAAAAACTTAATTTCAAAATACTGACAAAATACATGAAATACATCTGACGGAATTCCAGGGTAATTCAAGCTAAAAGAGTCCTTGGGTCTCTAGTCTAAGCAGCTCCTCAAAAGCTGAGTCACTTGTGAGATCAGACCAGACTGCTCAGGGCTTTGTCAGTTGTGGCTTGAAGAATTCCAGGAATGGAGACTGTGCAATCTCACAAAGCACACTGTGGCACTGCCTCGCTCTCACCAAGGGGAGAAAATGTCTGTCCAGACTAAATCTCATTTCAGCTTATGCTCATTGTCTTCCCTCTCAGGCACTACTGTCATGATGTATTATTTAAATAACAGACCCATAAATGTTTATGTCTCCTGTTTCAGGTACCATCTTAAGGTCTCAGTAGAAAATAGGTATTGTATTGAAATTCAAAACCTCCACATTTTCTTTTGCAAAAATGTATTTTTTAGACCAAGTTATGGGAAAAAAAAAAAAAGCTGAAAGTATTGCTGAACATGTATCTGAGAAAGCAAAGTACCTTCAGTGTAACATGTCTTTAGAAACAAACCAAGTAAAATGGCAGTTATCTTGTTGTACCACAAACTGTCAGCATTTACAGTTATCATGAAATATTTTGATCTAAATGCAGCACTACAGTATTATAAGAATGGACCATTTGTACAGTACAAAGCCTGAACAATGGAAATACAGCTGCTCTTTAAGAGGCTTCTGTTGAATCCTTTTGTATTTGTACCAAAATTGGTGACTGTTCTCACAGGCACAGGTCTGTATTATAGAATCACAGAATAGTTAGGGTTGGAAAGGACCTTAAGATCACCTAGTTCCAATCCCCCCCCCCCCCCCCGCCCCCGCCCCAGGCAGGGACACCTCCTACTAAACGACGTCACCCAAGACTCTGTCCAGCCTGGCCTTGAACACCATCAGGGATGGAGCATTCACAACTTCCCTGGGCAACCCATTCAAGCACCTCATCACCTTTACAGTAAAGAACTTCCTCCTTATAGCCAATCTAATACTTCCCCTGTTTAAGTTTTAACCCGTTACCCCTCGTCCTATCACTGCAGTCCTGGGAGAAGCATCTGAAGACTGGACAAAGGCAAATGACACTGATGTTCAAGAAGGGCAAGAAAAAGGAATCAGCGAACTGCAGGCTGATCAGCCTCACCTTGAACCTTGGAAAGGTGAAGCAACTGATAACACTGGAAACCACTGTCAGGCACATTAAGTAAATCATCCAGAATATTCAACCACATGAATTTCTGTGATGAACTGACTGGCCTGCTAGATGACATGGACAGCAGTGAATATTATCTACCTGGACTTCAGTAAGGCCTTTACAGTGCCTCACATATGTTCTTCATAGAAAAGGATCTGATGCTGATGTACAGTCTAGATATACAGTGAGGTAGACTGAAAACTGAAAGCTTGGGCACAAAGTTTCCTTGGAGACCAGTGACTCACAATGCAGCCCCAGAAGCTGAAAGTGGTTTCAGTTCCCATTTAACATCTTCATTAATGAGTTGGATGATTGGGCAGTTTGCAGACATCATCAAACTGGGTTTGGCTGATATGCCAGAGGACTGTACTGCCATCCAGAGGGACCTGGGGTCAAGAAATGGGCCAGCATGAACCTCATAAAGTTCAATGATCAGTGCAAAGTCCTGCACATAGGAACAACCTCATGCACCAGTACACACTGTGTGTCACTCAGCTGGAAAGCAGTTTGGCAGAAAAGGACCTGGGGGTCCTCGGTGGACACCACATTGAATATGAGTCAGCAATGTGCCCTTGCTGCAAAGGTGGCTGATGGTATCCTTAACTGCATTAGACAAACCATTGCCAGCAAGTCAAGGGAGGTAATGCTTCCCCTTTATTCACTGGTGAGGGGACACCTGGAGCACTGTATTACTTCACATACAATACTGGAGACCAACTAAAAGGCACAAGAATGATTAAGGGACTGGAGAATCTTTCCTGTGTGAAAAAGCTGAGAGCTGAGACCATTCAGCCTGGAGAAGGCTCAAGGGGATCCAATCAATGTATATAAACACCTGAAGAAGGGAGGGTGTAAAGAGGGCAAAACCAAGCTTTTTTCAGTGATGCCCAGTGACTGGACAAGAGCAATAGGCACACACTGAAACACAGAAGAATCTGTATGAACATAGGAAACACTTTTGCCGCTGTGGGTGTGACTGAGCACTGGCACAGGATGCCCAAAGAAGTTGTGGAGTCTCCCTCCTTAATGATACTCAAGAGTCATCTGGGCATGGTCCCTGACAACCAGCTCTGCGTGGTCCTGCTCAAGCAGCAAGGCTGGACTACATGAGCTCCAGAGGTCCCTTCCAACCTCAAACACTCTCTGGTTCTGTGAAATGTGAAATAAAGAGGTAGGCTAAGAAAAACTGAGACCAATTTGCCAGAACTTTGAATAAGGTTGTACTTGTCAAAGACAGCGTAACAACCGTTTACCAAGGTCACCAACTCTGCACTAGTTTTTCAACACAGGCAATGGACAACAGAAAAACTTGCTGTAATCCTTCCAACTTTTTGGAGATTATTTAATGTTGGTATATTTGAAATAATTCTCATCCAATCCTTACCTCCAAGTTAGAGTCACGAAACAGGCAAAGCATGGTAAACTTCCATTGCAGATGTCAACATGGAAGTGCTCTATGTATATGACAGATGTGGAGTTATTTAAAAAAAAATGAAGGTGGGGAGAAAATATAATGAAGTCTCTTCCATGTTACTCTTCATACTCTTATACTTTGGGATTAATTCCCTTTTGATTAAACTGACCGCTTTAGATCTTGGTTACTATACAAGAGCATGGATTTGTCAGTTCTAGAATTACACTTTAAGCCTCTGGATAAGTACCTAAGTTATTCTACATTATATCAACTATATAGGCCTTTTGCATTCTGTTTTGCAAACAGAACAAACCATCCCTTTACGCTCAAACATCAAAGATATTTAATTTTCCTAGATGTTGAACAACTCATGCAAAGTAATCTGTTTTGGAGGAGCAGAACCAGATTATACATAAACAGAGCAGAAGTTCTAAACCATTAAATTATAACTTTACCCGAACTACCAGAGCAAGGATCACAAACTGGAGCTCAGAACTTGAAGGATACTATATTCAATATTGTACATATCCAGTAACATACAAAATATGTGGTTTCTGTGTAGGAAACGGTTGGAATACTAATCTGTGTCATGCTACTCTTTTACTCTATTCTTAAAAAAATTAGTAAATTTCACTAGTTTCTCTGGACTAAGAAAAAAACAATTTCTCTTAAGAAAAAGATAAGAGAAGAAAGACTACAAGTTAAGCAGAACACTAGTAAGTGTGGGTTAGAGAACATTATTCTGCATTGTGAAGTCAGAATCCACTCACGTGACAATGAAAAAAACCTCACCCTGTTACTTTATGGAACTTAACACTGTTAGGGTTTAATAAGATAGAGAATTCAAGCTTCAGTACTTACAAAGGATAGCCATCAATAAGCTCCATAACAACTGCATGCCTGTTGTAGTCTATGGGTTTTGGAACAGGAAAATTTCTGTCATGTAAAGCCTGGAGACAGTACATTAAAAAATTAAAATTAAATAGTTAAGAAAACATTATATATATTGACAAACTTCCACCTAAGATAAATGTTACTGTGGAGGCACCATACATTACTCAAATGCTAACTGGATACATCGTGACACACTTAAGAAGGAAGACTGTGTAACAGCCATTTCAGCTTTTGCTGCAAAAAAAAAAAATAATCCTAAATTTAGACACTAAGTGTGCTTATTAAGAGAAAGAAGAAAATATATCTAGATCTGTTGAATAGGACAAAAGGAGGAGAAAAAACTAGATTTTTATAAATAATCATGTTTTTCACTATTAACTTTCAATCACTGTAGAACATCTATTTTTTTAAAGCAGGTAAAAAAAAAAAAAATCTGAGTAACAACATATGCTTGGAAATGCAATCTTTTCCCAGAATATAGAACAAAGCATGCCTTTTCAGATCAGAACACCTGTCTAGATTGAAAGATTTTCCACAACAACACAGGAACAACTGTAAACAAGGGAAATTAGGAAAAAGGAAAAAAAAAAAAAAGAATGATAGCTGAACAAAAAAACTCCCAGTAATTCTGCCAAATAACTAAATTTCCTTACTTTAAGGTGTTTTTTGCAAGCTTATGCAATAAATGTTAAAGGAAAAACAGCAGAACTGGTGATACATAAATTGTCTATCCCTAAGTAACAATTGTTGAAACTTTTTCATGACACCTGCTTCTGTTCCACAGGACTGTAGTGGTCGGACAAGGGTTAACAGGTCCAAACTTTAACCGGAGAAGTTTAGATTAATAAGGAGGAAGTTCTTTACTGTGAGAGTGGTGAGCCACTGGAATGGGTTGCCCAAGGAAGCTGTGAATGCTCCACCCCTGGCAGTGCTCAAGGCCAGGTTGGACAGAGGCTTGTGCAAGGTGTCCCTGCCCGTGGCAGGGGGCGTTGGAACTGTATTATCTTAAAGTCCTTTCGAACCCTTACTATTGTATGATTTCTGTGACAAAGCTTCATTTTGTCAATGGAAAGTATAAAAGACATTCAGCACTGAAATTCAGAGGCATATATGTTAAGTCCACTGGGGACAAAAAAAAAGTGTAAATCTTACAAGCACTGCAAATATAAACTGATCAAAAGACAGAAAAGTATATTCCAGTCTATTACACCACTGTTGATATTGTGTGAGTGGTCACCTACCTTCATATAGGCAAACTCCTTCATTGCTGCTAGCCGGGATAAATACAGCCATGACATTTTATGTCTGTGCTTGTGGTAGTCACGTTTATTTTTCAGATTGCGAAAGGAAGTTCTTCCAAGCCTATGTAATTTCAATGCAAACTGTTGTTCCTCTTCATTTGCAACAATATAAATATCTGCAAGGCACATAACGGCATAGATCTAAGAAATAAATGATATCCAGCAAGCTAGTATCTGATTGAAAAGGTGCAGCAATAGTTTGCTACGTCACTTCCCACAATTACTATTTCTGGCATGGACAGTTCTACTACAGTTAGTACAGACAGCTACAGGGTACCCTATTAGAAAAAATATCGATGTGATCTGAAACATCTTATGTAGCCCTAGATTCTACCATTCCTATACTCATGTTAACATCCCCAGGCTATCTGCACAGCAAATAACAAGTATAAGCAATCTAGGGCAGATACTGCTGTTCTTAATCACACTCGGGAAGAGCCACCTTTTTTCCTACGGATTTGACAAACAACCCAAGGGACCAGCCTCTGAATTTAAACATGGCTAACAAATACCCTATGTTTTATTTCTACCATTTGTCCCAAATAATCACCTTCTCATTCTTCAATTACGCAAGTTATGCGCTCTATCAAATAAACATCAACATGAACATGATATGAACCAGTAAAGTACTACAATAGTTTTAAGATAGTAAAGTAAAATAGACTTAAGTGGGACAAAAAAGATTAATTATCTTTTTGCCAAAATGGTCCAAAACTCTTCACAAACCATGAGACTCTCATGGTTTAAACCCAGCCAGCAACTAAGCACCAGGCAGCATCCTGCTCACCCCTCTCTTCCCCCTCCCCAGGCAGAATGGAGAGGAGAATCAAAAGAACTTAAAACCACCAGTTGAGATAAAAACAGCTTAATAATTGAAATATAGTAAAATATAATACTAATACCACTAGTAGTAATAATAAGGGAAATAACAAGGAGAGATATATCAAACTAATAGGGAAAAAAAAAAAAAAACAGAACAAAAACAAACCCCAATGAACACAAGTGATGCCCAATACAATTGCTTACAATCCACTGACTCAAGCAATGATCACTCCCTCCCAGTTAACTCCCTGATTTCTATACCAAGCATGACATGCTCGGGTATGGAACACTCCTTTGGCTAGTCTGGGTCAGGTGTCCTGTCTCTGCTCCCTCCCAGCTTCTTGTGTCCCTTCTCACTGGCAGAGCATGAGAGGCTGAAAAGTCCCTGATCAGGGTAAAAGCTATTGAGCAACAAGTCACTGGTGTTTTATCAGCACTGTTCTCAGACTAAAGCAAAAACACGTCACTGTACCAGCTCCTAGGAAGAAAAATAATTGTATCCCAGCCAATCCAGGACAGAGACAAACAGCATCTGCATGTGAAGTACCTTTTACGGGATGAACTAAGAATCAGACACAGTGGTCAAAGTAGAACACTCTTGTGAAGAAATACTCAAATGCAGCCAGAAGCCTCACATAGCACTTCAACTAGTGAACCACAAATCTTCGTGTTTGACAGATTAACTGATGTGACTCTCCAGAGTAAAGCTCGCCCGGTTTCTAGCAAAATATATGCAACATTCCAGGTGTGCTTACTTATTTATTTTTTTAATTACCTGATTCTTTGCCAACACCCATCTGGTTTCCAACAGAATTTATGACTTGTCGAGAAGACAGAGTTTTCAAAGCAAGGTAATCATATCCTGCATTAGTTAGCCGATAACCCTGCACAGCTAGGTAAGAATAAAATACAACACATTTCTCATTATGTATACATTACAATTAAAGTAAGTCTCAATTTAGTCTTCTTTTAGCTTACAGTGCACTACATCCAAGTAATATTTCACCCATAGGCTAACATCAGTTCGCTCTGACAGAATGGTAAAAAAGTTTAAATTCCTGCAGGTTTATGAAAATTGACAAATGGGCAAATGACAAACATGCCATCAGCCCCTCTCTAACAGAGGCAATGGTAGTATTTTATATAGCCTGGGAAAACACAAGGAACATTTTGGAAGATATGCATATAAGAGAAACAGCAGGGATCTGGGATTTGGGTTGATTACTTTGCACAACTGAACGCTGTCTTAACTGATGATTCTTCTATTTTTCATGACTTTTCAGAAAATAAAGTTAACGGTTCATCTTTTTCTGTCATCCTTACAGGCATAAGCAACTCAGCAGACAGCTACAACATTTGGTGCTGCACAAATCCATTTCTCCAGGGTAGGTCCAGAAGGTAAGCCTAGCAAGTGCTCTGGATGCTCACACGTACCAAGCTGTGGTACTTCTGCAATTACCACTGTGAGACATTGGGGACAGAACAAGAGAGGGAATCCAATACAAAATTCAAACTCACTTTTAGTTCGTTCATAAGCTAGAAGTTTGTGTTTCACCAACTCTCTCAAAATTTTATTGCAGCCACCATGTTTAAGGCTGGCAATGGAAGCAATTAAGCTAGCAGGAACTATTTCATGGTTTTTCATGCCCATTTCCACCTAAAAGAATAAATAAAAATAGACTTGTTAGATCCTGTGTTCAACAATGGAGTAATAACAGATCCCACTTGAGACTAAAATCGATTTCCACAGATAAATTTTTACTTTTTTAATTACTTGACCAAACCTTTAATATGCACTACTGTCCCTTGATATCCTTCAAATAATTCTGCCTTTAAATTTCTACAGTACTGAATAGAAGATGAATAGCTTATTAGATTTCATTCTCAGGAGTTCTACATTTCTGAAATGAGACTCTTTTCCCATACTTACAATCATGGTTCAGTTTGCCTTTCCACTAATACTTCAGGTGTCAGTAGCAAACAGCATGTGTGGAGAAACTGCTGACCTTATACCACCTGGGCAGCCCCAGTGTTAATAATCCCTTCACGGTGGTCAGAGGAAGACCAGACCAGCACGACCTCACTGGGAAACGCCAAACCGGACCCCTCGGCAAAGCGGCGAGAACCATTCTCCTGCAGCCTTTCTTCCGCTGCCGTCTGCGTCCTCCATGAACGCATGCTGCGCGCCCAACCCTGCTTAACTAACCAGCCATGCGGAACTCCGTGAGCAGGCCTGGGCCAGGCCTCATTTCCTGCCCGCCTCCTCGGCCAGGCCTCCCCACCGACTCACCGCTGTCAGCACTCTGAAGTGGTCCCTGGAAAGGTACCGGAGCATCACCACGTTCAGCTTCCCCATGACTGCTGCAGCCGGCACCCGTTAGCAGCACAAACAGCCCGTTCACGCCGACAAGGTTTAGCCAGTCGCCTCCGCAGTGAAGAAACCACCGCGTCACCCACGCGCATGCGCAGTCCGACACGGCGCAGCAAGCACCGCCCAAGCAGAGGGGTTGTGTGCGTGGGTCCTGGCAGTGGTGTTTGTCATCGGTGGGGGAGCGGGTCGGGGGGTGGGGGGGTAACGGAGCCGGGGAAGTGCCTGGGGTAAACGTGTGATGACAACAGATAGCGGAGTTGGTGTTGTTTAGACTGGAAAAGAGAAGGTTCAGGGGGACTTCATCGCTCTGTACAACTACGTGAGAGGAGGATAGAGGCAGGAGGTGGTGGACTCTTCACTCCAGGAAAAAACAATAGGAGAAGAGATAATGGCCTCAAGCTGCTCCAGGGGAGGTTTAGACTGGGTATAAGAAACAATTTCTTCACCAAAAGGGTGTTCAGGCATTGAAACAGGCTGCCCACGAAACTGGTAATGGGACAATCCGCTGAGGTGTTCAAAATCCGTGTATAAGAAGCCCTTAGTAACATGGTTTAGTGGCCCTGGCAGTGCGGGGGAAATAAGTTGGACTTGATGGTTATAAGGGTTTTTTCCAACCTACATGATTCTATGATGTGTTGGCTAGGTAATGTATGTCAGTTAATGCACCTGACTTTAATGTATCAGGTGTTCTGTTGTTTTAGGGTGTTTTTTTTTGGTGTCGTGATTTTTTGTGGTTTGTGGTGAGTTGTTTTTTGTTTTGTTTTTTTTTTTTTTTTGGGGGGGTGTTTGTTTTTGGAGGAAGTACTGTATGTATTTTTGTTTGGGGTAGGTTTTTTTAATTAATACTATTTTCATTTAATCTGTGTTCTCATAATGATACATTCTGATTTGCTGTCTGGAATTTCTTCTGCAAGGTTTGCTGGGAAGCCTTAGAAGATGTGATGGCTCTATAACATCTTTATGCTAGAAACACCAGGAGCATGTGATTGCAAGATGAGTTTCCAAATGAGGTATCTGAAGGCAAAAAAATGAAGACATTAACCCACTGTACAATTACTTAATTAAGAAACTGTTAGTTAAGAGACTGAATATACCTCTGTAGTAATCATATGTCTTACCAGAACTTCATTTTCATTGCCCTTAACACAGAATAGTAACTTTAAAGATTTCCCTTCTGTCTGTCTCTAGTATGAGCTACTGCTACTGTCCTTCAGATACTTTGCATATTCTTAATATAGAATCACTTCTGTACAGCACAAATACATTCTGAACTTACAAGGAGGTCTCTAGAAAGTTTAACACGTAAACTGAGATGTTAAATTCCCAGTACAAACAGTTAAAATAATTGAATCTTTCTTGAAAATTGCTTGCGAGCTTAAAATTACAACCATGAAAAAAAGTGTCCTCTAGAAGTCTGCACTCATATAACAAAGTTAATGAGTGCTGTAAAAATACGGTTATTTTTGTCTGGTCAGTGTACTTCTAAGGTGATAGTGCCTTTATCAGGAAGAATATCAATAGCAAAATAGCATTTTTTATATTTTTAAACTTTGACTCATATGTGCTTGTGTATGTGAATAAATCGGTACAAAAACCCCGGTTATTTGTAAAAACTTTTCTAATGATTAGGAAAGTCTATGCCAGGTGTACAAATGCTGCACGTTCCTTTCTGAAGGTAGTTTTATAAATCCTCAAAAAGCTCTAGTTGAATATAAGGTTTGAACAGCACAGTTCATGTAGTAGGCTCTTCGATAGCAGTTTTGGAGAACTACTGTTCTCAAGACAGATATGAATGCTTATGAGTTCATTGTGTCAGGAGTTGCTTTTAAAATGAAAATTCATAATAACTCTTTAGGGGATAGTTTGTGGCAGTGCTACAGTTTCTAGTTTAGGTAACTTGTAATATGTCTGAATTACTAACAAGGGAAAAAGTGGTTACTGTATGTATAAGGAGCCCACAGCAATTGCTGTGTTTTACCTACACGTTTATACCTGGAATTCCAAGTCAGCATTTGGCACTTGTTGAGGAGGTGTTTGGTCACTTTATGAATGTAAGTTGGTGGTCAGACAGCTCACTTTGCATCAAAGTTGTAGCTCATGCAGTATGTGTGAGGTCTAGCTGTGATCCATTCCCTCATCATGGCTGAAAATACCCTCCTGGAAGACAGTTAAAGTAGGGTAGTTTTCAGAGTAGGTAACATGGGAACTTTCCCATTCTAATTAAATGACATAGAATGCTTAACACTCATAAATCTTTCTCAGAGTAGCTGTTTAGTCAGCTATTCAGACTCCGTTGTTAAAAACACAAACCACACCATCATTCATTAGGGACTGTAGTGATAGGACAAGGAGGATAAGGTCTAGACGTTCCTCTGCTGTAGCACAATTTCCAGACAGTAATAATTTCCTCTAGAAGGCAATGCTTGCCTTCCTTCTTGAACGAGGATAGTTAAATAGAAATTTAAAAGGGGAATTGCTTTCAATTGTCTCTTGAATACTACTTTTGGTTCCTGGACTTAGGCAAGAGAACTTTTCAACAACCAAGTAATTAAAAACCTTTGAAGGCCAAAGTTTGTTGTCACTCTAGACATTTTAAAATATGCATTTTTCTGGGCTAAATGTTGTGGGGTTTTTTCACAACTGTCAGTAGATAGTTCAGGAAAGCCCTGTAATTCAAAGTATGGTGGTTGTGGCTTTTGAACACTCTTTGTTTCTTCTTTCTCTTGGTCCTGATGAGAACACGGTGCCTCTAGAAATCTGTATGCATAGGTTCACTTGGGGTCTGGAGGCAGTTATGTTTTTCTGCTGCCATTGAAATCAGGAGGAGTGACATTCCACAGGTATTTTTTCCCCTTAGTTCTCCTTGTGGTTGGATGTTGTCTAGAGTGGATTCACAGTAGTTGGTGTTCTGGCCAGAAAGATGACCAAATTTGAGCTGGTCAAAAGTATTTGTAAAGGCACAAATACTTTTTTTATTTGTATTTTTATAAATCCCCAAAAGCTCTAGTTTGATATAAGGTTTGAAAACGCCACATGTTGTAAAACACATGATGTGTTTTACTTATAGTCTTGTTGAGTTAGTTTCTGAGCACGTTCAGACCCCATGACTACTTCACAGATTTTTTACTGTTGCTTTTTCCTGTAAATGCAGTTCTGTTCAATCTGATGGGTACGATACCTGTATTCCCTGATGTGAGCAAAGCCAACTTGAATTCCAGTGATTCTTCAGACACTTTCTCATAGGGTTCAATGTATGTTTTCCTTTTGTTAACAATGCAGACTAAAGGGATAAGTTAGAATAGGACATACTCTCAAATATTTATTTTCCCATGTTTTTTTAAAGAATCCACCTTGGCATGCTAAAGTGGCAAGTTATCGGAAGCATCCAGGTTATAAATCACTATTGCTATTTCATGTTGCATTTCAGATGTAATTTTTTTCTTCTTCCTTCAAATCTTTCATGACTCAAAAAAAAAATATTGACAAAACAGAAAAAATAGCTATCAAGTGGAAGAAAATGAGGAAGTAATGAAATTGTATTTGCATTAGGATTGCGGGCATATGTATCTAATGTTTACTTCCGAATTTTTCAGCTACTAAGATATCTATTCCTTTCAAAGTATGGATTGCTGCAAATAATCCTGGAGTATAGGTTAGTGTTACATTTGACTAGATTGGAAAAAATGGATCATCATGAATGTGCTAAATTTTCTTCAGTTTTGCGTGGTTTCTTATCTGTCAACTAGAATAGTCATACCATACATAATAGTGTTTAGGCAAAATTTTCATTATTTTCAATGGAATTTCAGGCCTGAGCTGGCAATTTGATATGGAATTTACCTCTTTAGAACCCTTTGGTCCATTCTTGCATATTGAACTTGATCCTTGTGTCTGCAGGCTCCTTCTGCCTTCTGTAACACACTAGTTTCTTGAGCTTTTTAGGTTTTTTTAACTGAAGAGTCTTGGAGCTTTTTATGATGTGCAGCCATATGGGTAGTATGGAAGGCTCTTTGAAGCCTTTTGGACTTGCTTTCCCGCTTGTTCTAGTTTGAGAGTCTAAACTCTGATGAATGCTGTTCTTTCCAGAACTGCTGTGGTTTTTCTCCATTTTTTTTTTTTTTTTTTTTTATAAGGGGGTGAGGTCTCAAAAGGCAGCAGTGCTAATCAGGAGACCTAATACCAGTGATAATGCACTTTCCCCTGACTAGGTGCTTTTGCCAGTGTCCTCTGTCCCCATTGTGTGCCAGTTCAGGTCTCTGGGCTGGTCAACAGGGCTTGAGGAGAAAAAGGGCTTCCCTGTGTGTATTCAATCAAGAAACAAGAGCAGCCATGAGGGACATCTGAGGCTGCAGCACCAAGCAGGGAGTGAGCAGGGGACTATTTCCTTCTTGTGAGCACAAGGAGGCAGTGGGATTTGACATCTGTTTTATAACATTTTACCCAAAATCAGCCCTGGGGTTCTGTTCTGTATAACATCTCTCCAGCTTCTTTCCCTTGCCATTCTTGTTTGGCGGCTATTTAGCATGACAAGTCCACATTTAATAAAAATACTAGTATCTGCTGGATTTAAGTACATTGTGTCTACATAACTTTCTTGTAGAGAGATGTATGAATATGTGTGTCTTGCAATTGGGTCAGTAAATTAATTGAAATTGAGGTAGATTGTAACATTCTGATTATTTGCTTGACTCTTTTTATAAATAGAATTAATGAAATATATTCCTTTAGTGTAATAAGGTTTCCAAGAAAGCCATTGGTAGGATCTATTTATATGCATTTTAAGTTGTATCCTTAATTCTACTCTGCATGGGTTTGGAGAAAAGAAGAGCAGTATTATAAATGTATTTTTGTCCTCCATTCTAATAATGCTCTTGTGGGTCTGTGGTTTTATTTCCTTAGACCACTCCATCTACTACTGCAACTAAGGTAGGGTTTTGTTTTGTTTCTTTTAATATAAACATAATTCCTGATACACTTACTTTCTTCTTTTGTTTTTTTTTTTTTAATATCTCTTAATTGTTTTAATATAGATTTATAGCAATATTGCTGCTAAGAGAATCATAGTAGACTCTCAGACTAGTAAGAATAATCAGTTCTAAACAAAATGCAGAAAACTTTACTATCAGAAACTAGTTTGAAATTATTAATGTTTTTTCATAAATAAATAATTTCCTTATGTCTCTTCAAGAATTAGCTTGAAATAGTATTTGTTGGTTTTTTGCTTGTGATGTTTGTTTTGGGTTGAAATAGTATTTGTTGGGTTTTTGCTTGTGATGTTTGTTTTGGTTGTTTTTTCCCCCCAGATAATTTTCTTACATCTCTTCAAGAATGAAGGATACTTAGGGAAAGCAAGTAGTTAAAATTAACATCAACTTGACACTGAAAATAAAACATACATCACAAAGACCAAACATTTTCTTATCAAAAGGAAAACTGCGATTTGGGTATCTGTATAATACAAATTTGAATGCCTGCTTTTTTTTAGTTTCTGTTTATCCTTTTAATATTTAATTTTTAGAATTTGCATTTTATTTAAAAAAATTGTATTTTTAGAAGTCTTTTGAAAAGTTTTAACAGGAGCAATTTGTCTGTTTTAGGAATGTCTTCATACATATTTGTCATACATATTGTGTAGGCCGCATATGAATACAGTGTTTGGATTTTTTTTTTCTGTTCAAGCTTTGCACATCTCATCACATTCACACTTAACATATGATTGCTTGATTGAGATTGTTATTTTTTTGCCACCGTAAACTTTTAAGAAGTCTAAGCTCTTTTAAGCACTTCATGTAATTATAGATAAAGTATTTTAAAATGAGCTTTTTGTGATTGTCAGAACTGTAAAGTAGCAATGTGAGGAAAGAAGTAAAGCTATCCAAGATAACTTAGATAACAAAATCTAGATGTAAGTCTCACATGTATGTATAAGTGCTTATGCAGTGTTTAATATTGATTTGGAGAAAACTCCAGGAACTCGCCAACAAAGTTTTAAGTTGACAAGCAGGTATTCTTTATTGCAGCGCCAGAAAACATGGGGAATAGCTCCTCCAAGTGTGTCTCTCCCAGGCATCAACCAGGCTGTGATTATATTGTCCTTAAATATACATATTCATTAGATTACATACATTACATCATACTTCTTAGACAATGCCTCCTGTATGCATACAAAAATGTGGTAGTGGGCTTTCGGACCCCCAGTGGTTATTTTGTCATCACTTTGTTTTAGGATCATTGTTATATCAGTAACTACCAGGTGGTTCTGGCAAAGCTTATCTTAGTAATTTTTGTTTTCTCTATAGTTGCTAAGAAAGCCCAAGGTTCTTGAGCTTACTTATTTACAACCCTATTCTTCAATCAACCCCATTCTTCAGTCCACCTTATTCTTCAATCAGCCCCAGTCTTCAATATGAAAGGACTTTCTGTGTAGGTTTATTCTTTAGAAAGATTTCCTTTAGAAATTGATAAAAGTATGTGACTTGATATTAGTCTTAAACTACAGATGGTGCTGAATGATTCTACTTCTCAAAGGCTGATACTGCTAGTGAGTTTTTAATTATTCTGTTAAGATAAAATTTTACACAGTATCCTCAAGAAGCATTGTCTTTGAATAGAAGTAATTGCTTAAGTTTGGAGGTTCTCTGAACTATTTCAACAAATTCCTTGCTTTGTTTTAAATAGTTGTAATGACCAATATAATCCTTTGAATTCTGTTGATAATCCAGACAAAGTAGGGAAATCAAAAGACTGAATGATGCCTATGTATAGCAAGCATTTGGCTGCTGATTGCCAAGTACACAGTTCACTGTTCGGTCACCTGTGTCTGTCAGTTTAGTCCCTTTAGCAGTTCTCTGCACCCTCCTTGTTCTCTAAAGCTTATTTGGGGGCTTCAAACATTTTCTAGCTCATTATTTCCCACAGAAGGTTAAGGCCTTTATTGTCTGACCAGAACTGCTCACTAATTAGAGCCGTTGTTTTGGCACTGAATGTGTCAGGCCTGCGAGACTTCCTACTGGGATCCAGTGGCATTCATGTTTGCTTTCATAAATGTGCAATAGACAGGAATCTTGGCAAAGACCTGCTTACTTAGCTTGTGCAAAGAAACAGGTGTCTTGTTTTGAAATAATAATAGGTAGAAAGAGAGCTATTGGAATATGTGCTGATTATTCCACTGAAAAAAATGTGTTCTGCCTAACAAGAGCCCAGTGTGCAGTTCGAACCCATCATATATTTGTTTCCGTGTAAACATCTGAAGTCAGTAGTCTTTTGTGATGGTAATTATTCTCAGAATTTAGGAATTTTTGCAGTAAATGCAAAGTCTGTAAGCAATATGATTACCTCCCAATATGTATGTCATGTTGCAATTAATAAAGGATTATTGGCATGCAAATATTTCACTTATTTCTTTTCTCCTCCTTCCCTTAAAAGATAGATATGTTTCCACATATGAGGTAAGATTTTTCAAATGAGCTTGTTTTGGCATATGGGCATATGGTTTTCATGGAAATACAGACTTGGGTCTCTATTTTGAGTGGCTCTTTAGGGTTCACCCAAATATACTGTGAATATTCATTCCTAGTAAAGCAGTTAAAAGCATTGGACCTTTCTCATCCTTTTTTTCTTTTTTTTTTTTTTTCCCCTTTATTCTTTTTTCCCTTCCTGTGCTCATCTTCAAGTCCTTTCATGGAGTCCAAACCTGGTGTGGTGGATTGGCCATGGCTGGTTGCCAGACATGTACTCAGCTGCTCTCTCACATGGCCTCCTCAACAGGACAGGGGGATTGAAAATCAAAAGCTTCTGGTTCAAGATAAAGACAGAAGATCGTTTACAGATTATTGTCATAGGCAAAACGGACTCTACTTGGAGAAATTTATTTATTGCCGGTTTAAAACACAGTAGGATGGTGACATAACTTAAAAATGCCTTCTGTCCAGCCTTCTTCCCAGGTTCAACTTTACTCTTTTATTCCTGACTTGTGCACCTTCTTGCTCACTCTGAGTAGCACAGGGAGGATGGGGAAATGGGAGCTGTGGACAGTCCATAAGAATTCCTCTCTGCCAGTCTTCACTGCTCACAGTGTTCCCCTGCTGCAGTGTGGGGCTGCTTCCAGGTGTTACAGTCCTTTGTGAGCTGCTCTGACTTGGGTCATTCTTCATGGAGTACAGTCCTTCAGGAACAGAATGCTCCAGCATGGGTTCCCCATGGGCTACAGCTCCTTCCAGAACAACTGCTCCTGTGTGGGCTTTAATTTTCCAGTTACACGAGAGTAGCTTGAGTTCTTGGGACACAACCTCCTTTGCTTTGGCAGGAAGCAGAGCTAGTTGTATGTGGCTGGGTAGCATGATTTCAGTGGCAGGAAAACAACTGACATATGACTAAGGTATTAATATACAACTTGAACCATGTGTCTATTATAGCAATCACATAGTGAGCTACCCCAATTTGTGATGAAAAGGAGAAATTGAAAGGTGCGAAACTCTCTAAATAGAAGATTTAAATCTTTGTTTTCCTCAAAAATTCAGTATTTTGTCAGCTTCAAAAGTGTTAGTTCTATATGCCTGTGGCAGGGGGGTTGGAACTAGGTGATCTTAATGTCCTTTCCAACCCTAACTATTCTATGATTCTATATAAACTTCAAAAATCTTTACGAATCCACAGAGTAGTCAGAGCCTGACATCACTCTTGCAAGTTTTCCCATCGTTTTGTCAGTGCATCTTGAGCTTAAGTGGAAAAATTAGAGCTGAGAAAGCAGTTTGGAGTCCATCTCTCATAGGTTACTCGCTATGGCACAAAACTGCCAGTGCAAAGGCCAGCATGGCAATTCCAGCTGATACCCCGACTTGTGAAAAGAAACTATACCCCTCTAGTTCCAAAACTTCAAATGGCCATTGGGCAGCAAATCTACATAACTGCAGGTTCTGTAAGATATATTGTGTATATTTGTTTCCTTCACTTGTCTTACAACTTCCCTGGTGAGCCTGAAGGTGTTGCAGTAAAATAACTGGTCTACTTTTTGTGCTATGGGCTGTGTTTAGGAACAATAAAGAGCTTCCCTTGAGTAAGAAAATGGGTCTTTTGTCCAAAAGAAGGCCTATTTCTTAATTTCCTAATTTCCTATTCTAAAGTGGCACCATATGCTGAATTATCTGTGAGGGAAAAAAAGTGTGCCCTGAGTAGCACTCTTCATGTCAGGACACTTTTGGTGCTGTGTGACAGCCAAATGAATAATTAAGCTGCGATGAGGTACTACAAAGAATTTGTAACTGCCATGAAATTAACCCTTCCTAGGGGCTTTATGGCATCAACTGCAGATGAGTCCCTACATCAGACGTGATTGCATCATGTGAACAACACTCGGTAGACTTGCCTTATTTGATCTAATGAAATTCCTGTCAGTTTTTGTCCACAAATAATTCAGGTAAATGGCTTTAGCCATTGAAGTTGGATGGGGCTTGGAGCAACCTGGGCTAGTGGAAGGTGTCCCTGTCCGTGGCAGGTGGCTGGAACCGGATGAGCTTTAAAGAGCCCTTCAAGCCCCAACCATTCTGCGGTGAACATTCTAAAGTGTGCCTTGGGCGAGTGACCTCTGACCGGTGGTGTTGGGTCTTCTACCCTATGAATGGCCGGACGCAGAGAAAGGCGGTGTACCCGTAAATATGGCTCGTGCTGGGACGGGTCAGTCTGCAGGAAGCTCTACTCGTGCCTCGCTCCAGCTGCGGTTCTACCCGGCCCTGCCACCGGAAGACCCCCACCTGCACCTGGCCCGCCTGTGCGCTACCGCCGGCGGCTCCACGTAGCCCCGCAGCCCCTCCCGCCACTCCTGTTGCTGGCTCAGCCAATCCCCTCCTCGGGGCCCGCCCCTGGGCGCCGCCGCGGTTGGCAGGAAGCGCGGCCGCATCCGGCTGGACGGGGTCGGGTGAGTGGCTTACTGTGCAGCGCCCCGCCGGGCAGCAGGCAGGGCCAGAGCCGTCTTGGGGCTTGTCGGGCGGGCCGGACAGTCAATGGGAGGAGGAGGCCCTAGAGGGGTGGAGAGTCGTGGGGGGCGGGCACAGTATGCGGGAAGTCGGTGGGCTATTCGGGGATGCCGCAGTCGCACCCGCGTTTGCCCCCTCCTTCGCCCCCTCCTTCCTTCACCGCCTCCTTCACCGCCTCCTTCACCGCCTCCTTCGCCCCCTCACCGGTTCCTTGCCTTTGTGCGCGTCTTTTTCTGCAGCCATGCCGTGCAGCCCCGCGCCCGCCCCGCTGTGTGCCGGCAGCCTCCCCCCGTCGCCGCGCCTTTGAAGAAAGAAGAGGAAGCCGCAAGGAGGAGGTTGCTCGCCTGCCGCCTCATGCCACGGTCCCGTCACGCCGCCAGTCTGGGGACCTGCATGGATGGGCATGGGGAGAGCTGGGCCTTCCCGTGCCGCCTGTACTGAGCCGCAGCGCCGCACATCGCTCGCCGCCGTCTGTCTTCTCGCCTCCCTGGGGCCACTGCTGGGCTCAGGTACTGGGGCTCGGGGCAGCTTGCGGGTGGGAGGGGGAAAGCAGCGCTGGAAGTGATGGGAGCGAAGCCGGGCTGTGCGGCGGCCTGCCTCAGGACACAGGGAACCGCTGTTGCTTTTTTCTTCAGGTGGAGCCAGCGTTTGCCTGGCAGACTGGAAACCTTGGGAAGGAGGTGGAAGTTGCTCCGCACACTGGAGGTGCTTGCTAAAGTGGTCTCTGCTTTCAACTCGGAAGTGATCTGGAAAGTTGTAGTTCTGTGAAAATGTTTTTCTCTAACTTGAGCTCTTTTATATATTTATAGTCTTAATGAATAAATTCTAAGGAGAAGGCATCCCATTTAATCAAGTCGCTGTTCATTCACCCCCCTCTGTACCAAGAGCGTACTGAAAGCAGCAAGCAGATTTCCTAAAGTTGCAAGGAGTGTGCAGGAACAGATTTATTAGACAATTTAATAACTTGACTGACTTGCTCAGCTAGACTTGTATGTGATTAAAATACTACCACAAATCATAACTGAAAGGAAATACACGAAGTTTTGATGCTTTGACAATCAGGCTCCTGACCAGTGTTGCCTGTGTCATTTTGCTTGGCATGGGTTTTTTTGTTTGTGTATCTGAAAATCAGAATTTGATTATTCCCCCCACCCCACCCTGTTCTTTTGCAAGGCTACATGTCACTTGAGCAAAGATGAAGTGAGAAACATTGCTTGTTCATTCACGGTCTTGCTTGGCTTTAGGCTAGAGCCTTCCTCCTTCTACTCTGTGTTGTCTTGGGATTTTGGTGGGAGATCTGTGTTAGCTACGCATCGCTGGCACAACATGTTGCCCTTAAATTCATGGTTTAGATATTCAGAGTAAGTCGTGTGAGTGCTGAGTCACAAGAGGGTCAGCTAAGGGGGAAGCAAAGAAATTGCTAGTATCTAACCTTTCATCACTGGGAACTGCAGAAAGTAACTAAAAATGAGAAGTGCTACATTACTGTTCAGTCCGTTTTCCACTCCTGGTGTCTCAGGAGTTCAGGAATACTTTCAAGTAGGCTGCTGAGACGGAAATCAGGCTGGACGCATGCCTGTTTTACTTAGAGGACTCACAAAGCAAGTGGGAAAAGTAAAAAAAGGGTTTGAGAGGAGGGAAAAGAGTATCTGTTAGGTATTTTCTCTATTAAGTATCCCAATTATCCCAAAGATATTTTCATGTATCTTTGTAAGCATTTTTGTGGTGTTCAAAATCTGCTTTATGACAGTTAGGAATTATACATTAATATATGCACAACTGAATTTTATAGCTTATAAAATAACAGATAAGTGCAGCATTTTTCTAGTGGATATTTCGAGTGTTTTGCTAGGCACAGGGTTTTTTTTTATTTGTGTATCTGAAAACCAGAATTTGATTAGTCTCGTCATCCCCCATGCTATTGGATGAAGTCTTGCACATACTTTTCATGAAGGTCCATTTTCTGCTAAAGCTGTTCTCAGGTCTTTGGATGGGAAGGAACATGATCTCTCATTTGACTGGGGTACTCCTAATTTTACCCCTGTGAAACATGTGGCTGTTGTTTCCTCAGTGCAGGGTGCAGTCTCATTTGTTTCTGCTCCTTCTTGTGTAGAAATTACCTGCAGAAGACTGATAACTGCCAGTGAAAATCTGGAAGGATTTCAGTTCATGACAATGAGAGCTGTGGAGGAGAGGGCTGTAAAACTCCAGTTTGCTTGCTGGGATGGTAATTATGCCTTTTTTGTGGGAATCAGCTGACCAGATAAGGTATAACTGGTTTGTTCATGTAAACTAAAGTGTGTACCTGTTGTGCACATCCGATAAGTAGTAAAGGTTTTTGTAGGGAGAGTTTCTTTGCTCCTAATCTTATTATTGAATTGCCCTGTAAGACATACTGCTATTGCAGTGTATGGATTCCTTAGCTGGCAATATGCACTTCAGACAGCTGTGGGTTTTCTTGTTCATAAGTTGCAGAAGGTGAGGAGTGAAGCTTACGGCTATGGCAATGCCAGGGAAATAAAGCAAACTTAATTTATGGCCTGCCTGCTTCCCTGCCATCCTTCCCCCTCCCCTTGCTTTGTAGAAAAGAAACTTTGGTTCATTCAATCCGGTTTTGTCTGAATGTGTATCGCTTGCTGCCTTTACCATGTTCTTCAGAGGAGCAGGATTCTCTTTAAAAGTTGAGTAACTTGTGCAAAGCACCGAAAGACAAAATGGAGGCTTGCTTATTGACTAAGCAATTAACTTAAGCACAGAATTGCATCATTACCTTGATATCTGGAAAGAAATGCTGGGCTCTTGCTTGGCAGGAGCTAGTGCCTTCAGTTTCCATCTAGACAATATCAAGTAACAGTTAAGTCATGCATGGGTCATCTCAGCCATTGAGATGGTCTGTATTGCTATCTTTCTGCCTCTCAACCCCTTTTTCTCTATTATATGGTGTTTCATTAATGAATGAGCACTGTAAGTGGTTTTCAGGTTGTTTTCTACAGTACCTGTGGGTATGTCATGGGGTATTGCAATCTAAGAGGTTTGCTTGATTTCTTTCTGCCGTTCGTTTTGTGCTTAGGTGATGGCCAGCTGCAAACACCTTGTCGAATCCAGAAGTGCACCACTGATTTTGTGTCCTTAACTTCACATCTAAACTCAGCTCTTCAGAGCTTTGATTTGGAGTTCTGCAAGGCCCTGCGAGCATACTCTGCCTGTACCTATCGCAATTCCAAAGCATGCCGTGGAAACCTAGTTTATCATTCTGCAGTGCTTGGGATCAGTGACCTCATGAGCCAGAGAAACTGTTCCAAAGATGGACCCACATTGCCCAGCAACCCTGAAGAAGCCCATGATCCCTGCAATTACAGTGGCCACCCAGAAGCCAGAGAACATCAGGGTGGGGAGAAGACTGCTCCCCCTACTTACCTATTTTGTGGCTTGTTTGGTGATCCTCATCTGAGAACTTTTAAGGATCACTTCCAGACGTGCAAAGTGGAAGGTGCTTGGCCTCTCATAGACAATAACTACTTATCAGTGCAAGTGACCAATGTGCCTGTGGTAGCAGGATCCAGTGCTACTGCTACAAATAAGGTATGAATTGTTCTTAAGCACTATGCATGCATGCTGAAGTGAAGGACCTAGGCAGTAGAGTAAGTCGCTTAGCCCTTAACAGTTAAGAAGCGTAGCAGCTTGAGAATCTTCAATGCAGTAGTCTAAAAAAGTAAAACTATTAGTCCCTTCTGAAAATGAAAACTTAAAATGAGTCACTTTCTTCTTTATGCTCCTCCCCAGCACAAGCAAATCCTGTACATATCACAACATAAGCCTGTAATATTTACATTTAAGCCTTTACATTTAGCATTGTAATGCTTTAAAACAGCTCTTGGATTGCAGCATCTGTGACTGCCTCTGCACTATGTAGAAGTATCAGGCAAGGAGGAAGGAAAGAGTGTAAGTCTTTGCTTTTCATTAATTCTCTAAATTGTGTAGCTGTAAAGGTAGAAAACAAAAAATACTGAGCAGTACAACAGATGAGTTACCAAGACACTGAGGGCTCAGAGAAGAGACAAGAAGGGGAACTGCTGAGAATTGAGAGCAGGCAACAAAAAAATTACGTTGATGAAAAATGGTTGTCAGAACATTTAGTATCTTGGGTTTACTAAAGAAGCAGCAGCCTGAAAATTATGCTCAGAGTGTCCCTGTTCAGACTGGCAAGTTTTAACATTACTCCTCTCAGCCACTTGAGGTGGCTAGAGGAGTAATACCTATTTCTAGTATTGATGACTTGTACCGTTTCCTTACCTTAAGAAAAGTACTTGTCTCCTTCTGCTGAAGGCAGATAGCAAGTGTGTCTTTTTGAAAGAAATAAGGCAGTGTAAAGCATGTGCCTGGCTAAGATGTCCTTAGATTTTTCCTCTAGGTCTGAAAAATGCTCTGAACTTTTGGGGGCATCTTTCTGTAAGTAAAAGAAATTACTTGAACATGCAGTTGAAGCTGATGTTGTCATATATCTTGTTCCCTTTTTGGAGTGAAATGGCCTTTTTGTAACTGTGGGAGTGTAGCTCTGGCATTCACAAGGTAGGTCATGTTATGTGAACACAGTTTGAAGACCATCAATATTTGAGAATTTTCACTGTTTTGTTAAGCTCAGAAGTAGGTTGGGTTTTGGTTTGGTTTTATTCCTTTTTTTTTTTTCCCCTGTTTTTTTTTTTTTTTTTGGCTGGGTCAGGAACAGAGGGTGCTGGTCACAGTAGGTTAGAGCTTGCACATCTTCCAGGGAGATGACTGTGCAGTGATAATTGAAAATCAGTTTTGTTGTTTCATTCATGCTGGTTTCAGAGGTACTGACTAATGTCAATGTTTTTATGAGTTAGGTAATTTTTTGCATTTGTCAGAGGCTGGACTGATAGATTACTGAAATTCAGAATTGCCTTTTCCCAACCTGTGCCTCTTCCAAGAAGAGTCTGCATTGTGAATGACATCTGAAGGAATACCAAATGAAGAGAATGAGGCTAACCTGAGTGAGCTTTGCAAAACAGACTTGGGTCCATTGAAATCTGCTCCTGTGGCTTCTTAAATAAGCACAAGAAAATGCTGCATTTCATAATCTGCAGTACACTTTTATTCTCAGTTTTGCTAAAAGTCCTGTGGAATGTTCTTCATTTCCTGTTACTGGTAGTACTGGAGGAGAAAGTTGAGAGTCATTTTGTGTATGAATTGTGTGGGTGGCTGGTGTCTGATTGTAATAGGTAGGTATTGATCTTACTCTTAGCCATGTTCTGAAAATGATTGACTATGATAGCATGTTATGCTGGTATATGTCTCCTCATTTCGTTTTCATCTTTTAAGGTTCCTCGCTGCAGTAGCTTAAGAGCTTTGTATGTGAGAACAAGGTTCAGACACTGTTACTTTAAAACGTATCCTATCCTTTCTACATCTAAAGACTCTGGCATTTGGATTTGCCTGCACTAGGTTTAGAAAGGCTCATTTCTAGTCCATAAACAGTGACGCATGAGCAGCTTTGCAGGGGTGTTCTTAAAACCCAGCCAGAGAAGAACACTACAGAAAGCACTATAGGTATATGTACGTATATTAGACATGTTACATTTGTTTGAAATAACCTTTTTCACTATTTAATGCTTTATTTTACCTTGACAACTTAAACAGTGAAAGCTTTGCCATGAAATTTGCTTCATATCCTTTTGCAACAAGCTGTTGAGTATCCGTCAGTACCAGGGTGCAAGACTGAGGCAGGAGTGAGTAGTAAAACGACCTTACAGAACTCTGCTTTTACTGATCTGTTCTTAGATGTATTAGATGGATGTCACATAGGAGAAAACACAATATTGAAATCTAGTGTCTCGAGCAGCAGTGTTTAAATATGAATATGTCTTTGGAAAGTCTTAATGGTCTCTGTTGATTATCTGGAGCATTTTGCAAAGTATGTGGAGGCCTTCACTCTACTAAGTCATTTAGCCCTCATTCAGCATGCAATGTTATTGCTATTCTTTTCTTACAGTGAAGGCTTCTGTTCTCCCTCTGTCTCTGAAACTGTGTGCATTTTGTTCTTGCAGAGGAGGGAGCTTTGGAGAGAATAGATTGGTGGCTGCTTCCTGATAAGTTTTGTTATGTGCCTTGTTTTAACTGTTTTATGAAGTAGCCAGTGCTGTGTCTCATTAAAACCATTACCTCTTTTTGACTCCAGAGCTGCTCAGGGGCTAAGCAGACTTAGAGCTTTGCTTCTGTTAAAATTTAAACTATTCTTTCCTTGCAGAGCAATGAAAATGTTATTGAGGAATCAGGAATACTTCTTTGAGCAGGCTGAGATAAAAGTCTGTTTCCTCAAAACTGTCCTAATTTACTGCATCAGGATTTGGATTATATGCAGGAATAATAATCACTTGACAGATTTCAGGTTTCTCTTCCCAGGGTTGCTGAGATTACATCACTAAGCATAGAGTTGTGAGGTGGTCTTTAGAGGAACGAGGGCACTTGTGCATTTTCTCGATTTTTGGGCATAGACATTCAAGCTTAGTTGTGGTCCACAGAGATCAGTTCACCAAGCTGCTTGAGTACATGTGATCTCAAGCTAGCTATATACTGATTAAAACAAAGAAAAAAATGGAAGATTCTAGTCAGACAGCACAAGTGGGCACATGCTTACATCAAAATAACATCGTGTGTGTGTGAGAGACAGAAAAACTGACAGCATCAAAAAACTGGGACAAACCAAATATTGAAAGCTAACAATATGCTGTTTAGAGTGTGTCTGTGTATTCCAGAGGAGAAACTGTTGAAGTGGAAAGAGGGAGATAGAAAGACTTTTTGTCTTGCACATCTGCTATGGAGAGGTGAGGCTGAGGAGGGTAAAGGTTTTATTCAGAATTTCTAGAATGAGCTGTTTGCTTAAATTCTAGCTTCTACTTCAGAGCAGACGGGCAGTAAACAAAAGTTGTGCAGAAGTGTGCTGGTTAACTGAAGTTACTATAGAGTAGATATCAAGGCAAAAGTTTAATATTAAATTGAAAATGCGTTCTAATATGTTTTGGAGTACTCTAAATCTTTTAGCAGATTGATTAAATTGTATACTGCAAGTAATTTTGATCAGTCAGTGATGAAAATAATGACTAAAACACCTATTTCTGCTACAAAATTCTCTCTCACCATTTCAAGGAGTCGCTCCCCTCTGAAACTGTAAAGGAAGTAGCATACCTGTTTCCAGTATTTATTTATCTTTGTTGGTGACATGGACAGTGGGATTGAGTGCGCCCTCAGCAAGTTTCCTGATGACACCAAGCTGTGTGGTTTGGTTGACACACTGGAGGGAAGGAATGCCATCCAGAAGGACCTTGACATGCTTGTAAGGTGGGCTGATGGCAGCCTTATGAAGTTTAACCATGCCAAGTGCAAGGTCCTACACCTGGGTCGGAGCAATCCCAGGCACAGCTACAGGCTGGGCAGAGAAGAGATTCAGAGCAGCCCTGAGGAGTAGGACTTGGGGGTGTTGGTTGGTGAGAGAATGAACATGAGCTGGCTTCAGTGTGCACTCACAGCCCAGAAAGACAACCATATCCTGGGCTGCATCAAAAGGAGTGTGACCAGCAGGTCAAAGGAGGTGATCCTGCCCCTTACTCTGCTCTTGTGAGACCTCACTTGGAGTATTGTGTGCAGTTCTGGTGTCCTCAACATAAAAAGGACATGAAACTGTTGGAACAAGTCCAAGGGAGGGCCACAAGGATGATCAGGGGACTGAAACAGCTCCCATATGAAGACAGGCTGAGAAAGTTGGGTCTGTTCAGCCTGGAGAAGAGAAGGCTGTATGGTGACCCCATAGCAACCTTCCAGTATCTGAAGGGGGCTATAGGGTGCTGGGGATGGAATATTCATTAAGGACTATAGTGACAGGACAAGGGGTAATGGGTTAAAACTTAAACAGGGGAAGCTTAGATTGGATATAAGGAAGAAGTTCTTTACTGTGAGGGTGGTGAGGCACTGGAATGGGTTGCCCAGGGAGGTTGTGCATGCTCCATCCCTGGTGGTGTTCAAGGCCAGGTTGGACAGAGCCTTGGGTGGTATGCTTTAGTATGAGGTGCCCCTGCCCATGTCAGGGGGGCTGGAACTTGACGATCTTAAGGTCTTTTCCAACCCTAACTGTTCTATGATTGTATGATTCTATGTGATTCCTCATTATACTTTTATTTTAGAAAAAGCCATTAGACTCTACAAACTTTGTCTGCCAAGCAGCTTAATGATTCCCTTCAAGTAAGACTGGAGGACCTACTCTTTCTGTTGTGGCTTATTCGAAGAAATCTAAAGGTTGAAAAGGCCAGTCATAATCTTAAAAGAATGAGTAACTGCTTTATGCTCCTGATTTTCTGTATTGGAAGTCAGTCTTCAGAGGCATGTTTTTCAATCTTGCTTTGTCTCTCCGTGGGCATATTTTCTAGCAAGAGTGGGTTGTAAGTGTGAAATCTGCCAGTTCCTGGGACAAATGGATTCAGGAGCCTTAAACAGTTATTTGACTAGTTGTTGTTCTTGGTCATGTATCTGACGTCTCACTGCCTGCTGTGTTCCTGGCTGATAAAGCACTAAATACATAAGTGCCTTTAAAGTAGTCTTGCACAGCTAATCCTGCAACACATGCAACAAGTGTACCACAACATGTATACCCAGCAAAGGTGATACAGTCACTGTGAATGGAGTGATGAAAATATTGTGAGTGGGGAAAGCTGTGATTTTGCAGAGTCTCATTCTGATTTTGCCATAGTGGCCACCTCGCATTGTTGGAATTACTTAATAGTTAGCTTCTCTGTGACTGCAGTATGCATTCCAAAGCGTTAAGAAACCATCAGGCAGGAGGGAATTGTGATGCTTAATTGAATAGAATGCCTTTTCCTTTCCTGACCTTGTGGCTGTTGCCACATGCTAGTAGTCTTACTTCCAAGCCAACCTAAGACCAACAGGTTCAGGCTGTAGGAGAGAATGCTCAAGGGGACACCTTATAGTAGCCATTCAATACCTAAACAGGGCCTACAAGAAACCTGGAGAAGGACTTTTTACAGGGGCCTGTAGGGACAGGACAAGGGGGAATGGCTTTAACCTGACAGAGTGGAGATTGAGATGAGGTCTTGGGAAGAAGTTCTTCCCTGTGAGGGTGCTGAGGCCCTGGCACAGGTTGCCCAGAGAAGCTATGCCTGCCCCATCCCTGGCAGTGTTCAAGGCCCCATTGGACGGTGCCTGGAGCTACCTGGTCTAGTGGAAGGTGTCCCTGCCTGTGGCAGTGGAACTAGCTCATCTTTAAGGTCGCTTCCAGCCCGAACTGTTCTATGATTCTATGATTTAATAATTGCTATCTTGTAAAACGTAGCTTCAAGCATATATACTGACTATTTTCCTGTAGGTATGAGTTGGGGACAGCTGTCAAGCTCTGAGGCAGTGGGTGGTCCCAGATATGTTTGGTTGCAAAATGGAAAAGGGATTGAAATAAGTTTGGTTTTTTTTCTACTAACTTTGCCTTTTTCTTTTTCTCTACCTCCCCTCCTGCCCTCACCTCCCAGATAACTATTATCTTTAAATCATATGAAGACTGCACAGATCAGAAAGTATATCAAGCAGTGACTGATGACTTGCCTGCAGCTTTTGTTGATGGTACAACAAGTGGAGGTGATGGGAGCACCAAGAGCTTGCGAATTGTGGAGAAAGTCAGTGGCAAATACGTTGAAATGCATGCCAGGTACATTGGAACCACAGTGTATATACGCCAGCTTGGGCACTACCTAACACTGGCCATTCGCATGCCTGAAGAGGTGGTTATGGACCATAAGGAGAGCCAGGATCTGCAGCTGTGTGTGAATGGTTGCCCTTCAAGTGAACGTATTGATGATAATGGCCACTTACCATTGCCTGTGGTGGGTCACTTGGTCCCTCAGCGTGGTTCTGCTCGTCCCCAGTCAGTGTACACACTGGAAACTGCCACGACTAAATGCCATGAGAAGATGCTGCTGAAGGACTTATATTTTTACTCATGTGTATTTGATCTGCTCACCACTGGTGATGCTAACTTCACAGCTGCTGCTCACAGTGCTTTGCAGGATGTGGAGTCACTGCACCCTAGAAAAGAGCACTGGCATATCTTTCTCAACAGTGAAGGTGGGGGTGTGGACAAGGGTAACAAATTCTCCGTTGGTCTTGGACTTCTGTGCTTGATCCTTGTTGTGTTTTTGTAGGGCTTTTTTGTCTATAACAAAGTTTTGAAATATATATATTGTCATAATATATTGACTAAATATGAGTATATATGTATATACCATGTATATGAAGAGATGTTTTGTTTTGGGACACCCACCAGATTGTACATACTGTGTTAAATATTTTCATGTGTGATTGCTGTAGTGTTCTTTGTATCTGTTTTGCAATTGATGAAATATTTTATAATGTCCCTGCATTGGGTCCTGATAGAAAGCACTTTATTTTTTTATATATTACATATTTATGTGTGTCTGAGTATGTATTATACATATAAATATGTGCATACAACGCTCAGTGCTACCTCTAAGTACTACTTAGTTTAACACAATTTTTTAATGGAATTAGTTTGTGGGGTTTTTCTATCATTTCTCTTACTCCAGAGACAGTATGTCTCTTGTTCTGTAATGGCATTGGTGATTTGCTGGGCTTGCTAGTTAAAATCATTAAGAATGGAATTGTATTCTGTCTCTCGAGCAAATGGCTATCCTGTCTTTGGAGGGAGAGAGTAAAATGCTTCCCATTAGCTCAAATGACAATCTTTGATAACCTGAATTACAGAATCTTCTTTGTAATTCTGACATTTCCTAGTTTCATGGCATGAGTTTCAAAAGAAGAAAAGAAAGCGAGACTTGTAATGAAACTGTCGCAGCTGTCCGTAACCTCAAGGGTGGTCATTCTCTAAGATGAACTGGAGAAAGCGCAAGTCTGAAATCTGCCTGTTACTTAGGTGCTAATCTTATCTATACATTCAGAAGGAGAAGGGCAGTGAGGCTGCAGGCTCTGACTAATTCCACTGAAGAGCTAGGAGGAGAATGAGATTTGGTGGCCTGAATGCCTTAATCTGCTGCAAGGAGTGGAAGTTTTAATTCATTCTACGGTAAACCCAGCTCCAAGACATATTTATTTCATTCTTTAGAAACTGTTCATCGGAGACTGGACAGGTACATTAGAAGTATTACCTGAATAAGACTCAGATAGCTCTTGCCTTTGTTTGGTAAACTTGGTCTAGTGTTTGCCTTGGTTGGAGGGAGATGGAGTTTATTTACAGAATTAAAGCTCCTATTTTTTATGAAGACTTGCTAGGTTAGGGACTGTTGACTGTTAAGGCCATCAGCAGTCTTCTCAAAGAAACTAATTAATTCTCTGTCTGGATGGGTAACTGCATACAGATGTTACTCTGGGAATACCTGAGATGAAAGTAGTCAGGGAAAGGCTGAAGGTAAATCTTTATTTTAGACTTTTTTATTTACAGCTTATTATGTCTGATGATGCTGCTTCAGATGAGTTAGACTTGTGGATAATGTGGCCCCTGCACCTTCACATAATGCTGACAGGCTTCTCCCTCTTTTATGTGCAAGAACTTCCTCTTCAGTGCTCTGAATTTAGAGTTCTCATGGCTGAAAACTAGTGGATGCACCTCGTGTTGCTTCCAATGGTGCACATACTTACTGGGCAGGCACCATATACTAGTTAACTTCTTCTTTTCCTGGATCCTGTATGTATATACATGTGTATGCTATGTATATATTTATATTAGCATTGAGTTGTTAGCTTCTCAGATAAATAGTATTTTGGAACTGTGATAATTCCCAGAAAGAATTTTCAATTTTCTTGTTCCTGCTGTGGGATTTCTTGAGAAAATGTTATTTGCACATGTTCATTCTTGAAGTCTTTAAGAGAGCTTTAGTTAATGCCAAACGTGGTCATTTTGAAGCTAGTGAATGGTCTCTGGAGATAGCTTAAGCTTAGAGGAACACTTTTTTTTTCCACAGGTTCTCCAAATGTCTGTGTTGTAGAAGGCTACACATAGTTTTCATGCTTGGAAACCCCACAATGCATCAGTCTTTGCCAGACCTTTTAGATGTGGTTCATGAATATACCAGTAAGTATATGTTTGTGTAAAAGAATGGCTGAGCAGCTTGTAAATACTTTAAATTATTATGAAAGAAGAATAAAGTTGCCTTCTTTGTTGAGGAACATCTATAATGTGGTGTTAGTGACCCCTGGTAGACTGCAGATAAATTTGGGATGTGATCTACATACAGGACAGGGAATCTGTAAATAAAGCCCCAGTTTGTCTCATTAACCATCACTTACTGGATAGGAATGTGCTGAGCATAATCATTACACTTCCTTGTAGATGCTTGTTTCTCCTCTGCTATATAAGCTGTGTAGTGAAATTTATGACCAGCAGCTGCAAACCAGGCTGGTACACTAGAGATAGTGTCTGCGATAAAAACAGCAGGAACCATCCCCTCACAATCCCACTTGCACAGTTCCTTCACAGTGTTTGCAGAGATACTTGAAAGAGCTTTAACACAGTGATCCGATATTGCTGTATCCATCTTGAGAGGTATCATGAAAATCCTCTTTTAAAGTTACTGGAGAACTGTCAGACCAGAAGAACCCAGGAAGAGAAAATTACTTGCTGTGGTTTTAATTAGAACAACTGAAGAAGAGCTGTTGTGTTAAAAGAATAAATTACATTGAAGAGTCCAAAAGATTACAGAACTTTGTATAACAAGGTGATCTCCTGTGTATATACGGGAGTTGTAATATATTAGCTGCAGGGCTGATCAAGCAGTATGAATTAAAAGTGCCCTGACTTAAAACCAGTCCTGTCAGGTACATACCCAGAAAACTAGACCCAGTAAACACAATTTTGAATGTAGTTTTTATAAGCTTGTGTTGTAGCTAAAATTTGAGGTAGAACAATCTTACGTGGTAGGTGAATCACTAAATGCTCTGTGGAAATAACTATAGGAAGCAAAAAGAGCTTTAAATACACATGTTTAGTATATGCAGGAGGTTCCCTTCACATCTGTAAGAGCTTACTTCAAAGGTAGATCATCAAAGGTGATGATCTACCACCACAAGCTCTGCAGAAGGAAATATAGCATGATCCATCAGGATTTTAATGCAACAAATAGTAAGCTATTACTGATACTATTACTTGTCTTTAAATTGCAGAGATATAAATTTGAAAATGGACCACCTTGTGGATAAAGAATTGGCTGGATGGCTGCACACAGAAAGTTGTGGTCAATGGCTCAGTGTTTACGCAGAGAATGGTGATGAGAGGTGTCCCTCAGGGGTCAGTATTGGGACCAATCCTGTTCAACATCTTTGTTGGCGATACGAACGGTGGGATTGACTGTGCCCTCAGCAGTTTTGCTGATCTCATTAATCTAAGTGGTTTGGTTGATAACACTGAAGGGAAGGGATGGCATTTAGAGGGACCTTGATGCACTTGAGAGGTGGCCAATTCCAACCTCATGAAGTTCACCCAAGCCAAGTGCAAGGTCCTACAATCCTAGGACAATCCCAGGCACAGCTACAGGTTGGGCAGAGAAGAGATTCAGAGCAGCCCTGAGGAGAAGGACTTGTGAGTGCTGGTTGAGGAGAAACTGAGCAAGAGCTGGCTTCAGGATGTGCTCGCAGCCGAGAATGCTGACCGCATCCTGGGCTGCTTCAAAAGAGCATGACCAGCAGGTCAAAGGAGGTGATCCTACCCCTCTACTCTGCTCTTGTGACATCTCATTTGGAGTATTGTGTACAGTTCTGGTGTCCTCAACATAAAAAGGACACGGAACTGTTGGAACAAGTCCAGAGGAGGGCCACGAGGATGATCAGGGGACTGGAGCACCTCCCGTATTAGGACAGGCTGAGGAAGTTGGGGCTGTTCAGCCTGGAGAAGAGAAGGCTACGTGGAGACCTCATAGCAGCCTTCCAGTATCTGAAGGGGGCCTATAGGGATGCGGGGGGACACACACACTCTTCATTAAGGACTCCAGCAACAACTAAAAACATTGGTGTTAGTGGCACTGTTCCCAGGCTGAAAGTCAAAACACAATGCTGCACCAGCTACCAAGGAGAAAAGTTGACTGCTACTGCTAAACCCAGGATAAGACCTCATAGCACCCTTCCAGTGTCTGAAGAGGGGCTATAGGGATGCTGGGGATGGACTCTTCATTAGGGACTGTAGTGGTAGGACAAGGGGTAACAGGTTAAAACTTAAACAGGGGAAGTTTAGATTGGATATAAGGAAGAAATTCTTTACTGTGAGGGTGGTGAGGCACTGGAACAGGCTGCCCAAAGAAGTGGTAAATGCCCCATCCCTGGCAGTGTTCAAGGCCAGGCTGGACAGAGTCTCAGGTGACATGGTCAAATGTGAGGCGTTCCTGCCCAAGTCAGGGGGGTTGGAACTAAATGACCTTAAAGTCCTTTCCAACCCTGATCATTCTATGATGCTATGATTCTATACTGTCTGTTGTTCGCCTTTGTCTTAAAGTTAGCTGATGCTCTGGATGTTAGTGGCTTATTTAAAAGGTGATTTTAAGCACTTTGAACTAGATTATTTCCTGATACTGTTGTAAGAGTTCTTAACAGTAGCTGTAGTTGTGGAATCTGACAGCTTCCCTAGGAAGCATGTCAGAAAACTGAGCAGAGAATCAGGTGCTTCATCATTCATTTTGCATAGAATCATAGAATAGTTAGGGTTGGAAAGGACCTTAAAATCATCTAGTTCCAACCACCTTGCCATGGGCAGGGACACCTCGCTCTAAACCATATTACCCAAGGCCTCGTCCAACCTGGCCTTGAACACTGCCAGGGATGGAGCATTCACAACCTCCCTGGGCAACCTATTCCAGTGCCTCACCACCCTAACAGGAAAGAATTTCCTCCTTATAGCCAATCTAAACTTCCCCTGTTTAAGTTTTAACCCATTACTCCTTGTCCTGTCACTACAGTCCCTAATGAAGATTCCCTCCCCAGCATCCCTATAGGCCCCCTTCAGATACTGGAAGGCTGCTATGAGGTCTCCACGCAGCCTTCTCTTCTCCAGGCTGAACAGCCCCAACTTTCTCAGCCTGTCTTCATACGGGAGGTGCTCCAGCCCCTGATCATCCTCGGGGCCCTCCTCTGGACTTGTTCCAACAGTTCCATGTCCTTTTTATGTTGAGGACACCAGAACTGTACACAATACTCCAAGTGAGGTCTCCTTCGACCTTCTGGTCACACTCCTTTTGACGCAGCCCAGGGTACTGTTGGCTTTCTGGGCTGCAAGCGCACACTGCTGGGTCATGTTCATTTTCTCATCGACCAGCACCCCCAAGTCCATGTACATGCACTCCTAAACAAGGGTATTATAAAAGGAAATAGCATGTTCATATCAAACCAAAAATTGTTTTTTCTTTCTTCCTGGAAAGCTTGGCTGGAAGAATAATCTGCATAGAGGACCTGTTAAGCACAACACAACCTGAGAGAATGCAGATCAACCTGGCTTTTGTTCTAGAGGTGAAGACCTTTCAGTAGTTCATTTCCTCTCAAACTGCTGCTGTACTGCCAGAAAATAGATCACACACTGTTTACATTCTCTTACTTTAGCAGTATGGATACTGTGCATTTGTTTTATGGTTTTGAAGATGTTTAAGTGGCTCTTTGTTTACATACACCCTGAAGTGAAGCAAGCAGCGTTGCAAGCTTTGCACTGCCTCATGAGGATTTTGTTAGTGGACGTGTTCTGAAAAAACCCTGTTTGCTTTTGGCTTTCTTCTGTTTTGACAGAGTTATAGCACAGTTTCAGATCTTGCTTTTTTTTTTTTTTTATTTTTTTTTCCACTTGAGTACAGCTGCAGTATTCTACACTGAAATTTACATGTTTTGGGTTATTTTAATTCCTGCCTGGGTCTTGACTGATATAAACTGTATTCCTTTCTGTCTTTTTAGCTATTCCACCTAGTAAAAAGGGTGCTATCTATACAATGCCTAGACACTGCTAGTAATGACTCCCTTTTTTCAAAGGTATTATTTGTTGTTTTCAACACAAGTATTCTGTGTTGTGCTGCTAGTTTTCTCTATATTAAAAGCAAACAAATATTGTGTGGGTCAGTGTTGTTCATTAGATTTTATCATTATTAGATTTTATAATTCTTAGATTTAGATTTTTAGATTTTATCATTCTTATTAATTTGCTTGTTTTGCAGAGCAACATAGCCACAGATCAAGTATGCAGGTTAAGTTTATTGTGATGTTGATGTAGAACAATTCCATCTTATCTGATCCACAATTCTTTTAATCTATGTTTATAAATTTCACTTCACTGAAATTAAAAGCTGCTGATCATAAATCAATTGTGAATGGTAAATTGAAATAAATAAAAATATTTATTACAGACTTCAAATGCATGCAGGGGTATGTATCAGACTGATAACTAGATATAAAAAGGACTTAATGTATGTGGAGTCCCAGTAACTTTTATGGGAATTATTTTAATAACTACTACAGTTTTGAAGCTTAATTTCCACTTCTATTCTACACCATAACAGTAGAAGAATAATCCATTACATACACAATCAATGACAGAACATGTCATTGATTCTAGAATGTGCTGAAGGCTGGGTCTGCAGCAGATTTTATATGTCTAGTTGGTGTTTGAAGTGTTTAAATCTTAAATTGACTTACACATTAAAGCCTCCTCAGCTTGAACCGAGACCTATCTTTAGGTTCTCTACTTCTTTCTTCTTAGTCCAGTGAAGTCCCTGAAGGAACCTGCATTTCTGCTGCTAGGCAGAGAGAACAAGTGTAGTCTTGAAGATCGTACATGCTCTGTAGCCAGATTCACATGTTCATCTTCCTGGTTTACTTGCAGGCCTTTTTTGGCAGATACTTGTCCTGCTCACTCATGTTTTGCATGAGTAAAAGCATCCTGCTGGAGCATGGGAGAGGCAAAGTTAAAATTCCTCCTCTGCTTCAATTTCTCACATCTTGCAAGAATGCCAGTGCCTTAACAGCTGGGAGCTATAGTCAAATAAATACAATTCTGTGTTGCTATAAAGTGATAGCTTTATACAAACAAGGTCTTAGGTCCTTGAAAGAGATTGGAGGCATACTTTAAGCTTGAGAATTATTTCACCTGAATTCTGTAAACTAAGTTTGTAGGTCTTCTCTCTAGTCAGTGGAGTAAATGGCAGGATTGTAGGTTGGGTTGAATTGTCTTCTGGAGATGGCTACTGATACGCTTCAATACGGAGGGGACCCAGGCAGCTAATTTTTAAATAGTTAAAGTCAGATGAAATTAGTTCAACCCTGATGGGTACATTTTAAATTCGAGCCTAGGTTCCTATTCAGGGACTACCTATACTTGCCAGATGCAAGCCAGCTGACCCAGCATTTTGTGCATGGAATCACATCTATCTCCCAGTCCTTACTGATAGATACAGTTTGGCCTCTGAAAACCCAAACCTGAGCGTCTTGGCCTTGTCTGTATACTGAAACTCTCAACATTTGATTTCTTTTGAAACCATACATAAAGAAGGCAACAAGACCACCCCATCCTTTCTGTACTGGTTTCCTCCTTCCGAAAGCACCTGGGGATCAGCAGGGGAATGGCACAAAGAAGAAGCAGGAGTCAGAAACAAAGAGGAAACAAGAGATGGAGTAGAATCATAGTGGGTAAGGCTTCCAATCTTAATTTTGGTCTTTAATTCCCAGACTGTTCACATTTTCCAATGAATGACATAAAATATATAACATAAATCTGCATAGGATCAGGTGCTATGTTTTCTAATTAACGTGGTTTATTTTTTAAGCTGTCCTTAGGTGCGTCCTTTGCTGCCATTAAGAAAAAAGTCTGTATTTTGTTGTGAAGTTAACAGCGCTTCATGTTCTCACTTTCCTACGGTTCAAGATTTTCTACCTAAATTGAAGAGATTCACAGCTTGGCCTTCTACACATGGATAATACCTATTCTATTTCTGAGGTTATGTCAAGAAAACCCTTGCCAAAACCACAGAGGAAAATAAAAGCAACAACCTTGATATGTGGCAATCTAGGGGCAATAAAAATGCCTATAAGATTGAATCCTGAAAGAAGACAAATACAGAAATGTATTCTCTTGGATGTAGGCAGGAGATAGCACTGAGCTGCTCAGACCTTTGAAGCCAGGGGATATAGTGGGCATATGATCAAAAACAAGTATTTAGAAAAGCAGTAAATTTTAATATAGAAAATTGAGGCCCTTCAGGTACTACCAGATTAGGCAACAGCTGTGCGCAGACTCTGAGTATTGAATCTAGGTGTCTAACTTTTTTAGTGATTAAAGGCTATAATCCCTGTAAATTAACAAACACCATTTTTGCAGATGAGCTAGATTTTGAACAGCCACAAATCCATCAGACCTGACAAGATGCATGCCAAGATTCTGAGGGATCTGGCAAATGTAGCCACTAAGTTGCTCTCTCTTGTATTTGAAAAATCATGACAGTCAGGTGAAGCCCCTAGTGACTACATGCTACATGCATGTAGACGTACGCAGTCACAGTGATTTTCCAGAAAGGGTGTGCAGAGCTTTTGCCATCATGCAATCCTCTATACACATCCTTATTTGTGTGCATACAGTTGGGATAGGCCCCTTCTGGCCTATTTTCCTGGCTGTAAGGTCTCTCCTCTTTATGTCACCCTGCACTCTTTACTTGTCAGTCCAAGCCACAACTTGATTGTGGACCATTATTTCCATCCCTTGCTGTTCCTAGCTGAAAGTTCTTCTTACCAGGTTGGCCAGACTTAACAAACCTGTCAAGATGTTTAATTAATTAAGAGTTTAATTAAGATCAACCCTAGGGGTTGCACAGTGCTATCATGGTATTATCCAAATCCATGGTGAAAGTTTCACTTTCTTTATACATCAGTTGAGACATTGATTTTAAAGATCTCTTAAATTCTATGATGCTTTCCTTCTCTGTTCTCATCCCTCTTTCTGATGCTGTAAGCCTTCCTAGAAGTACTAATTTCCAACAATAAACTACATCAGAAATAGTCACAATGACCTACTTGTATTTGTGCCATAGTGGTAATTTTAGAATTATTGTTCTTTCAGTGTGAAAATGGGCTCACTTTATAGTCTACAAAGATCTGAAACTAACCGTATCTACCACCTAGTCCTCCATTTTTCAGTTTCGGAATTCATTACAAGATAGCTCCATGCTGGAACTCAAAGTACAGCTAAGTTATTTCACATACAAATTACGTTTAAGAGAAATGCACAGACTGTAGGAAATACGAAAATCTCACCTGTCAAATTGAACTACTCAAAAAGCTGAAAATACGTACAAAAAAATCTTACAGTTGATCTTAAAATATTTATTATCTAATTAACTATAAAACACTCCCAGTGCTTCAGGAAAAGAAATTATCCACAATAAAAGTACTCAGGGTCCTGTAGTCTCTGTAATTGCTGACAATTACTAGTAAGTTTAGAGAAATCATCACTTACTACTTACATGACCGCTCATGCAAACGTAGATTTCTTTTAACCTTTTAGGTATTAATCTTTCACAGGCACGCAGTCTTAGAAGCAGAAACTGTGCTCCGAATTTTCCAAGGGAAGCATTGCTGTTTAACGCAGATGTAAGTTTAGCTCCCTCTAGTGACTCCAACTGCTGCTTTGAATACCTACCAAGAAAAGGAACGTTTCCGTCCCCGATCTTCCATTCCAGGTGGAAAATGGAACCCCAATTATATAAATACATCTCTATCATATGACAAGATTGAATAGCGGAGGAAAAGAGAAAATAAAATATATCCTTTATTGTTATAGATACTACATAATTTAAAGTACATTTCTAAAACAAAATGAGCCTGCACTTAGTAAATAAGCTTTTGCACTTCAAGCAGTATATTCTGGTTAGCAAATACTGCAATACTTTCTGCTTACTCATAAAAACCTCACCAAATTTCATTTTCTAAAATCATTGCCAAAGAAGTGGTAAATGCTCCATCCCTGGCAGTGTTAAAGGCCAGGTTGGACAGGGCCTTGGCTGACATGGTCTAGAGTGAGGCATCCCTGCCCATGGCAGGGGGGTTGGAACTAGATAGCCTTAAGGTCCTTTCCATCCCTAACTATTCTAGGATTCTATGATTTTAAAAGGGAAAGCCAAGAGCAGTTATTAGCTAAAAAGTGGTCATAGAAATAATAAAGTGCCCTGAGACATATGAAACATACAAGGAAGCATTTATAGTAGCTGCCATACAGCTGTTTCTTGGTGACATATATAAAGGGAAGAAACAATAATGAAGAAGAAATGAGGATAATTCATCAGAACCTGTCTGTTCAGGTATGTTCTGCTTACTCAATCGATCCACAGCATTAAGTAAATTGTTCAGTCTAATAATTTTTACTGAAGTGACAGAAAAAAGCAATTATTTTAATATAATGAAGAATATTCAGTACAAATTGAGAGTACCTCACTCTCTCATTAAAATTCTTAATTGATCAGCTAAAAGCAAACAATGCCTAAACCAGCTGGCACTATGGCAGATCTTTGCTAATTTGTACCTGTGTGTGGGAGACCTGGAGTGTAACCAGCCCATGAAAGCACCAGAACTGGCACAAACAGGAGAGACGTGACATTGCTTCATTTGCTGGCAAGCACCAGTCTGATGAGACTTAGCCATGGTGGGGTGTGTGCAAAACTTCTTTAGTTTTCCTGTGCTCTTCCACTGCTTTCCTTAGGGGGAAGAAAAGCTGTGTCTACATTATCAACTCATGCAGTGCAGAGCAAGAAAAAACGAGTTGAGGACCCAACATCTACACCCCACACCTCTGGGGAAGGGGGTGTAACATCAGCTGAGCTTTAGTCTTGATGCTCGGAGGGTGTTTTCCCCTTTGGCTTCATCTGAAATTAACCAGCCCTATGTAGAGGGAGACTGGTCTACAGTGCAAATCCAAATGGAGAGTGTGGAAGGGATCAGGAAATTAAGTTCAGAAATCTACTAATGTACAATCTAAAATCCTGTTCTAGATGCATGCTGTGTTTGTGAAGTACTTCTCATTTTATGCAAGCTTCTGTTCATCCATGATCATAACATATTCAAAAGAATATTTCCATTAATAATATAGAATTTCCTTTTAGACTCCTTAGAATCTGAAGCCTGAACATCTAGGTGGTCAAATGGGTATCAAATTAACAATTAGTGACTTGTGGGTGCTATAGCTATATATCCTCCCAATACTAATTAGGTTTCTTCAGGATGTTGCAGTTGAGGTATCAAAGTTATGACAGAATGAGTAAATTCTTGTAGCATCTGCTGGTCTGCTGTTTGGATGGCAAGGAACAGACCTTGGTGGAGGAGGTTTTGTATTTTCTTTAAATAGGTATAATCACAAAATTCTCTCTAAATTCCTTGTTGCTCCTCCAAGAGGCAGGGGTAGGGTAGGCTGTGAGAGGCAGGTGGTGTTGACTGACACAGATCGCATGTGCTCCTTTATCTGCAGCTGTGTGCTAGCATTGCCCCCACAGAGCCACTTCTTTCACAGCTGGCTGAAATCCAGAATTTCTTTCACTGTCTCTGTGTAACAGTTACCTCAGGGCCAGGCTTCCAAACCTGGTATCTTCTGCCTTCCAGCTCAGCTCAGTGTTTGACAAACAGCAAAAGATGTGATGCCTTACGGATTTACTTTGCTGTCACGTTCCTAAAGTAGATGGAAAGTACACTGGAGTAGTCATGCACAGAGTCTGGTGAGGCAACTTCTTTGAGAAAATGTTTTCCACAGATGATGCGATTGCGTAGCCCAAATGTTGCTTATTCTGTCATTCTATGAAAATTTGGCATCTGGAAACACCAGGGTATTTACATACGGGAGACCAATAAGGACAATAATTGGATGCCTAGTGTTTTTTGTTTTAAATTACATTCAGTCACCTGCCATCTGTACAACTGATGGGTAAAGAGAACCAAGGGAAGGTTGCAGATGTTCCACATTTGCTCTCTCACAAAGCAGGAGTCTTGAGTCTCACTCATGATACTGATGGGCACCTCTGCTGCACTGGAATTCTGTCCACTGGAACAACAACCGTGCATTGGAACTCTGAAGCTGAACTTCACAACTTCCATTCAGCTTAGCAGTCAAATTTCAGAGTGTGAAAAAGAGAGGACGATAATTACACACAAGTTCCTATCGTAGAGAATCATGACTGCATCTGTACCCAGTTAATTTCCAATATCTGTGAAGTTGTCTGAGGTATATGAAGAATAAAGGAAACTTTGTAAAAAGTGAACAAGATACAGCCCTGGGAAAAAGGTTAGGATGACACCGCAGATCAGCCAACCAAGGCAATACCAAGGTAAGCACAAAGAGAACAAAACTGCTGATAGATCCAAACAGAAGAGTACTTCAAGTGAACCATCCCAATTAACATAATACATACCCACCCTTGCGTAGGAAAACCCCTACCAATGCAGCCCCTTCCCCATAGCAAATGCACAGTAAAAGGAAGATGCTGGGACTTCACTAAGTAAAGACGGGGCAACTTGAGAGCCAGTGGGAATGAGGTTGACTAAACATGACAAGAAAAATACTGATAACTGTTGCTCAGCATATATAAAATGTTTACTGTGAACTGAAGCATGCTACCTTCACGAAGTTACCACCTAGCACACATCTCTGCACAGACAGGAAA
The DNA here is from genome assembly GCF_033783945.1 of Neopsephotus bourkii. Lineage (NCBI taxonomy): Eukaryota > Metazoa > Chordata > Aves > Psittaciformes > Psittacidae > Neopsephotus > Neopsephotus bourkii. The sequence goes on from NW_026901617.1 coordinate 415,615, forward strand.
TTAACAAGTATCTCAACTCTATGTTAATTTGCTCTCTGCACACCAGAACCCTGATTTTTGGCACAAGAAACTGATGCGTAACTTAGAACAGGTCTCCCTGAGATGCCTGCTTTCAGCTTCATCATTGTTTCCCATATCTGCTCAGTGTTTTATTTTTAAGTCAAAAGCCAATAAAGAGATGTGGTGTAATAATCAGAATTTCCACATGCTAATTTTCAGACAAGCGAATGAGCTTGTCTCACCTCTCAGATGTCCTCAACAAGAATACCTGGCACTGGCCATGACTGCCTTCCCACTGCAATCCAAGATCCTTCCTGGAGAGCTCATGTACAAGCTAATGGGAAAAAATCCTGTTCCAAGAGATCTGCGTCAATCATGATGGCTGAAAGAAGACATTAAGGATAAAGAAAAGGACATGGGAGTGTTGGAGCAAGTCCAGAGGAGGCCCACAAGGATGATCAGGGGACTGGAGCACCTCCTGTATGAAGACAGGCTGAGAAAGTTGGGGCTGTTCAGCCTGGAGAAGAGAAGGCTGCGTGGAGACCTCATAGCAGCCTTCCAGTATCTGAAGGGGGCCTATAGGGATGCTGTGGATGGACTCATCATTAGGGACTGTAGTGACAGGACAAGGGGTAATGGGTTAAAACTTAAACAGAGGTAGTTTAGATTGGATCTAAGGAGGAAATTCTTTACTGTGAGGGTGGTGAGGCACTGGAATGGGTTGCCCAGGGAGGTTGTGAATGCTCCATCCCTGCTGGTGTTCAAGGCCAAGTTGGACGAGGCCTTGGGTAATATGGTTTAGAGCGAGGTGTCCCTGCCCATGGCAGGGGGGTTGGAACTTGATCTTAAGGTCCTTTCCAACATTAACTATTCTATGATTCTAAGAAACACTGAATAAAATGTAGTACTTAGAAGCACCTGGTAAGACTAAAATAAAATTCACACATTCAAATATTTTGGTATTCAGAAGATATTGCTACTGATGTGTGTCTCATGATCCCCTTGTTATGCTGGAATAACAGCAATTCATCTCATAAAACAGAGTGTTTACAGTACTAAACTGAGTGCATCACTGCATCTGAGAAGAAACTATTTTTTATTCCATGATCATACACTGAATAATGATAAAAGAAATACTGATTCACTGCAGTATACTCTCATCGTGTACTCTGCAATGGATGAAGTGGGCTTCCCTAGAAAAAGCAATTTGAGGCTCTGTCATTAAAATTGCATCATAAGAATTGCATAGAGGGGCCCGAATTAAGATGCTGCATGAAAATTTAGTGCAGCCTAATTTTTAAGTGATTTTTTTCTGCAGTTATGCAGATGTAAAGTCACTCTTCATTTATGGAAAACAAAAAATACTGCCATCAAAAAATGTTAACTCAATTTTGACTGTTTACAGTATATGTACTGAAAATATTTTCAGTATTTTCCTACGTATTTATTGAAAATATTTATTTTTGTAAAGAACAGATAGGCTGCCGGTCCATTTATTCTGTATGTTACTATACTACAAACCTATGTATTAAGCCCTTAGATTACAAATAGAAAACTAACTTGACTCGTTAGTTAATGTAAGCATATTTCAAATTAATAATTACAATGTCTTTTTTGTAATTATGGAAACATAGATTTTTGGTTCCTTTCTGTTGGTGGAAGCATGGTACCTCTAACTATACTGGATCAACTGTGGCACCAATTTGCTAAAGTTTATGATTAATATTTTTGGCAGGAAGTCCTGAAAAAGAGAATATTTCATATAGCTTCAGTCAGCAGTGCACATTTTCACTGATTCTGACTGACAACCTTCACACAAAAAGGCACTATGTTCTATTAAAAGTTTGCAAATCAGTTCCAGAACAGAGCTGGTACAGCTGGATTGTCTGTTAGAATGTGCCCGTGCTGTGGTGCCCTTTAAATGTTGCCCAAGACCTGTGCTGTGGATGAATTGTTCTGGCAGTCTGTGTCCTGTTGCCCATTTCTTGAGATGTCACAGGGTCCTTTGTAGCCATGTGGTGGGAATCAAATTAATCAGTGCATCCAATCATGTAACAGGTAACATGCTGCCAAGGAAACACTTAAGGAGGATTAAGTGAAATAGAATCACTACTGCCTGACAATTGACTTACAGTATGCACAAGAGATACATGTTGATTCCATAATGGAAGAGAGGTGCAGGTGCATAGGAACTTTCATGAGGCCACATTACTTGCTGTGGCCAAAACCTGAGGGTCACTTGTTACAGTTAATCAAGGTTCAGAGAGCAGCTCCCTCACACAGAATTCATGTATGTTATTGTAGACCTTTACACAGCTACATTTTTCCTGCTACCTAGAATAAAAGAAGTACTATAATGAATCAAGCTTGGACTAAATAGTTTGGGGTTACAGTTAGATCTCAGGTGTTGACTAATCATAGACCTGTAATTAATCGCTTTGACATTTCTTTATAAAATCCCGATAGCACTTACATAACTCAAAGGACTGTTGCAAAGTTTACTTCCTGCAAATGATTAAGATTCATGAAAATCAGTCATATTATACAGCAGATGAAAACAAATCTGAAATACAGTCCTGATAGTCCACAATAAACACATGCAAGTGTTCTGTATTTATTAGTTTATGTAAATAGTGAAGCTTTGGAGTAAACTGAAAATTAGGCACTTTGACCAGGACTTGCCACTTTTCTGTAAAACAACCCCTATCCCCCCCTAATTTTTTTCTACAGTATATACCATTTGGAATATGAACATATATCTAAGATTTTAAAAACTTTATCCTGCTGCTACATCCTCTCTCAATTGCTGGGAATTCCTAGGGCAGTTTTTCCACAGCTGAAATGCTGTGAGATTGTCTTCAGACTCCAGAATGGCTAATTCTCTCAGGTACTGATGCCTTTCTCATACTCAGTCCACCTTCGTGTGCAATGTACAAGGGATACCTTTCCTTCACACTTACCCTCCAGAGGCTGAGGATTCACAGTTTTCTTGTCAATTGCCCCTTCCCTAACAACTTATCCTGGCTGCTTGGCTTCCTTACACTCTAATTCAAAACTGTTGCCCCCATTGTCCCAGCACTGGAGCATCCAAGTGATGATGTGCTCACCTGGACAACAGCTGAAATCTTTTAGCATGTTCTGCAGCTCAGTCAAGGAGAGAGATCAAGAAGTTATCCCTTGTTCTGCCTCTTCCTCTGTTTCTTGTAGTGGTTCCTCTAGTTCTGGTGTTGGCCCTTCTTCATCTCTTCCTTCACTAAACAAGTTATTTTCATATTTCCATTTTCTCTTGCATATAGGGGCAACTGATCCCAGCAGAGGTTTGTTCTCTGGTTCAGTTTTCCATCACTGGGGTGAGTGGTGGTCATGCTTGTTGTCAGGGTTTGAGTCGTTGCCATACTGGTCACAAGAATTAAAACAGCCAAAGTGCTTGTCACCAAAGTTTGAAATTTGAATAGTTACTGTACTTGCTGCTGTTATGGAGCTCAAAATAGCTGCAGTTCCTGTTGCGAGAGTTCGAGCAGCCCTGGTACTGGTCATCACACAAGAGTAGCTACAGTGCTTGCTGTGGAGATAGAAGTGGCAGCAATGCTTGTTGCTGGGGACTGAGTAGAAGTAGTGCTTGCCACTGGTGTTTTAATAGCTGTAGTGTGTCACAGGGGCTGAAGTTGCAAGTCTTGGCACTGGAGTCTGAGTGCCTTCCAGCCGCAGTGCTTCTCACAGGGGTTGGAGTAGCCACAGGTAGCTGTTTAACCCTGAGCAAGATCTGAATCATATTCAGCAACATGCTGTCTCCTAGCAAAAGACCCAGGCTGGTTTCTAGCGGAAGGAAAGGGAAGGAAGGGGAAGATGAAGGGGAGCTGGTGGCTCTTCACGGAGAAAAGGTCAAAGCTGTAATTGTTAATGGTTCCCAACAGATGGCTCCTGAGGGACAAAGGTCATGATACAATAGTGAGTGCACATACCAGATTACTCTCATGACTAACAATTCCATCATATCATAACCCAGCACTACAAAGTACAACAAAATTATAACCTTAGCCCAAGCCCCACAGATAAACAACACCACAGGAAGTACCTATGACAAGAACTTTATCACATAGCATACCAGAAAGCACATGTGTGATCTCTGAGAACAAACGAGGCAACGTTATGGCCAGTGATTATTACAGTACAATAATAACAACAAAGTTGTTATAACACACTCTGCTCAGGTCAGTTGTTATCTCAACCCTTTGTGCCACATGGTGGGTGCCAGAAAGGACTGCCATGGCTTAAACCCAGCCAGTAGCTCGGTACCAGGCAGCCGCTTGCTCACTCCCATTCCCCAATCCCTAGGCAGGACAGGGAGGAGATGAAGAATATAAAACCTGCAGATTGTGCTAAGAAAAGTTTAATAACTGAAGTATAATATAAAGATAATAGTAATACCAACAATAATCATACTGATAAATAATAGCAAACAACAGAAATATAAATGAAAATTCAGAAAACCCAAGTGATGCCAATAAAATTGCTCAGCACCTGCTGACCAATACCCAGCCCAACCCAAGCAGTTACTGGACCCTTCCAGGTTAACTTACCCCAGTTTATACACTGGGCATGACATACTATGGTATGGAATACCCTTTTGGCTAGTTTGGGTCAGGTGTCCTGTCTCTGCTCCCTCACAGCTTCTTGTGCCCCTCCTCACTTGGCAGTGCATGAGACTGAAAAGTCCTTGATCAGGGGAAATGCTGCTGAGCAACACCTAAAAAAACTGGTGTGTTATAAGCACCTGGTGTGTTATAAGTCAAAACTGGTGTGTTATAAGCCAAAGCGCAGCACTCACCAGATACCAGGAAAATAACTCTGTCCCAGCTGAAACCAGGACGTTTTGGTTCTACATGAATGCTTTCATACAAACCTGTTCAATTAGAAAAAGTGCACAACACTGCAAGAGCAGAGAAAAACTGGAGCAACAGATACAGTTTCAACTAAGCAAGCCAGACTAGGTAACTTTCCTATTATCACATTGCATATTAAAATTCAGTACTTTACAGCTTCATGTTTTTAAGGGTAAACCTGAGAAAAAGTAATGCTGTAGAGAAAAACAGCAGAAAACTACTACAAGAGCCCACATATCCTTTTAGCTTAATTTAATTTGTCAGACAGAAGTTATCTATGTACAATCTGTGTGCATTGTAACAATTCTGTCAATAAATTCATTCAAATCTTCTAAAATATTAACTGGCTGCATAGCACATTTGACATTATTGCCCATGTTGAAGAGGGAACACAAATGGATTTACAAGAAGTTTTGGCTGACTTAGGTTCTGAAGAGTTCAGATATTTAACACTCCTCCTTTAAAACCAATGCACCTGAAAAGCAGCTTTCCAGAGCACAGTTTAGCTGGATGTTTCTTACCATTTCATTACAATCACAACACTAACAGCTTAACAGGAAAATAAAAATTAAAAAACCCGAACCAAACAACAACAAAAAACCCCACCACCACAAACAAAAAACCCCCCAAAACATGTATCTAAATTATCCAATAAAAAAGGAGCATTAAACAGAGTAATATGTTCCCTTTCCCAATTTTTACATTCTAAACAGTGATTCCATCAAGATACTTTATTAAAACATGTAAGTACACTGATTTTATTTCATACTTGTAACAAGAAGGCCTGAGTTGGTGGGGAAAGGAACAGTCAAAAAAAGCCTGAGAGGGAAAAAAGCTCATTTAATGAATTTACAATAATTTACAGTCATTTGTTTGTGTGTTGGTTTTTATTTTTTTGTTTTGTTTTGTAAAAAGGCATTATAACTGATCACAAACAGGAGAAATCCTGGCTATTTTACAGTTACAGAATTTAAATATTCAAGCTTGTGATGAAAAGTGGCAAGGTGGTCGCAGTGTACAATGTAAACAAGTAGCTTTGGAAAGTGAACAAAGTCCTTGAGAGTTCTTTACTACAAAAGAAAAGAAAAGAAACTCCCCATTCCTTCCTGAAACAAGAGCGCAGGTCAGGGTTTAAAAGTTCATTTACAAACATAATTTAACATGTGTTCAGCCTAAACCCACTTTGACATGAAGAGTTTTAGAGTAAGATCCAGTCTGAAAGGGGCAGTGTTGAGGTCCCTGTAAAAGTAAACATCTATCTTTTCTTAAAAAACGAGTGCCCCAGCATTTGCAGCACAGTGCAGCATAAACTTTAAATACAAAAATATTTTTCTTCTGTTGGGATAATAGACCTTGCATCCTGGAAAGAAGTAACAATACTGCTACTGATAGAATAACCAGTCCATATCTTTCAAGTCATGTAAGGCAATTACTGTGTTAGTTTACTGGATATGGCTAAAACGTTCAGAGAATGACAGTCTTTGTTATGTTTTCCGGCTACTCCATGTATGTTCAGGTGTACTTTTATGATCTGATGAGTGTTCAAATGGAGATCTGTGTCCTAGGGGAGATCTTGAACCATAAGGAGACCTCTGATCTAATGGTGACCTTGGGCCACTACCTGATGCTCTGTGGTCCATTTGCCAGTCTGAGTGGTACCTATAATCTCTAGGAGACTTATGATGGCTGTACTCTGAAGTTGAACGGTGATCTGAATATATCCGGTGGTCTGCATGGGAACGGTGATCCGAATGAGCCCGGCTTTCTTTTAAACCTCCTTCCAGGTTTGACCTGTGGTCTCTGCTCCTGTAGTCATCTAACTTTCTATGTTTACTGTCACTGTAGTATCTAAAAATAGAAATTATTTGTATCAGTGTTACTGAACACACATTAAAAGCCACAATTATGTCAGATCAACAGAGTTGCATTAGAGAAATATTGGTATGATTTTGCATTACTCAAAAAAGATCTTTTGATGCTTGCTACAAGCACACTACAAAACCAGGAAGGGAATTCTGAACAGATTTTAAAAGTGCTGAACCCACCTGCTGTCTTGTTTGTAGTGATCCCAGTCTCTGTGATCTTTTCCATTGCTGAAGGCTGAATAGGGCCTTTTCCTACAGTCACTTTTCTTGTAAGCATCTCCCTGATGCCTGTCTTTATGATGATCGTGGAATTGTGACAGATGTCTATCAGAAGAGTAACTGTCCCTGCTACTGTCATCATGGTTTGTATTCTCCTTGAGTCTTTCCACATCTGTTTAATAAGGCAGAGGTTACAAGTAGTCTCATAAAGTACTTTCTTCACCTAATTCAAACAGCATTTCCTACCAGTCAGATATAAAACAGTGTAAAACTGACACTATAATTTGACAGAAACAAGATCTAAATACTTGAAAAATAAATGCGCTAATGCAAGTGAACTGAAAGAAACCTCAGAAGTCAGAGGGAAGCAAGCTTGAATGTAGATGTGTAGGACTCGGAAACTGAAATTTTCAACCTCTCCATTCAGTCTGTGAAGATAACTGTGATCCAACCGAGAAGTGAGTAGAGATGCCTTTAGTAGAGCAATATCAGACAGAACGACAGCAACTTCCCCTCTAAGAAGGGGTGGCCTGAAGAAGTTGTAAAGATACAGCTTGCAAGTGAAAGACTGTCAGTGGTATTTCTGAAATACATTATGTTGCTTGTTTAACATCTTTGGCAATATGTATGGTGGGATCAAAAAAATAAACCCAAAAATTGTTTCCAAATGGTTTTTAAAGGAAGGTGAAATAACCTGCTACTTAAACCAGTAAGTACCAGCTTCAGTCTGCACTCAGCTGTATTTCATCAACTAGTGAAGTTTTGCTAATTAGCCTATCTCTTAAGACATTAGCAGTGAGGGAGAGAGATCAAGGAGACATAAAATGAAAAAAACATGAAAACTAACATATCTAACACAAGAATATACTTAAGGTTTCTTACCTGGATTTCTAATTATATGCGTATTCACATTGCTGCTAATATTCTGGTCATTGTGTTGCTAAAAGAGAAAAGTACAAAAACTCACTGCTACATCCCAAAGTTCATCTGAATTAATTAGAAAAATATCCTAACAAAAGAGAGTACTGCAAACATAAATGCTAGATAAAGGGTATTTGTGTGTTCATTATAAAATCTAATAAAAGCATTATAATCCTTAAAATACATACCTGTATTTTTAGAAAAGGTTTGAAAAATATTACCTGAGACTCTTGACGTTTTTTGATTGCATGTTTATACAGTTTGTGCAGCTTTCTGGCATCAAATTCTGTAAACTTAGAGACAAAAATCCACAAATTTCTGAGGAAGAAGAAAAGAAGATATAATTCTTTTATATATTTTTCTTGTATTATGCATCAGAACATGGATTTAACTGAAATTATCTGAACAGCAGTACTTCAACAAACCAGAAACACTGTGAAATTTACACAGCATTGCCGAGCTGCACAGCAAAAACTACATAGCTGTATTTGAAATATTCGAAAGATTAACTCCCTTAACATTTGTCACTCCTTAATATTTATCGTAAATACTTCAGAATGCAAAGTGGATGGAAAGTAGCACTAATAACAATCATGTTTAGAATGATTTGTGAAGCTGCTTAAAAATGTAGATATCCGTTTATGAATGTCTTCTGAAAGGTTGTTTAAATGAGTACTCACCACTCAATACATAAAAATTTAAGAAAAAATACTTCAAAAATTGAAATCTCTTACAGTGTAAGACATATGACCTACAAGCCTTATTGCATGAAAATATCAGAGATTTTTTCCACAGAACTCCAAAATCTGGTCAAACCTTTGAAAGGAAAGAAGAACTGTGAAAGAGGAACAAATTAAGTCTTTTGCTGTCAAGATGCCAAATCTCTAAAGTAATAATTTCCTTCTACAGGTAACAGATCTGAATTCAAGATTATTATTTTTTTTTAACTCAAATTTACATGTGGAATGTTTAAAAAGACTACAGTCTAGTGTTCAAAAGCACCTGAAGCGTGCAGAATCAGGAAGAACAGCTCCTTTGCCAGAACACTGACATTTTGGTCTAGAGGTTTGCAGAAGTAGACAACCAGTCAATGGTATGCCGAATTATACTTGTATAACTTTATATAAACTTACTACACTTGTTATCAAAGATAACTGAAATACGTATTTTATTAATATACATGTAACACTGTGGCACTATAAAGAAGAATAGCTCTGAGCTTCTACTTCAACAAATACAGCCTTTACCAAAATGTAAGACGTGGATCTGGATTTCATACCTCAGATCACCTTAATATTTTGAAGTAAAGCAAGTAAAACCAGCAGAAGCATTCTACAGAAGCAGAAGTCTCCAAGAAAATGAAATGCTTAACAGACTTCCGTATATGAAAGCACAGGCTGTATTTTCAACCATAAAAATATTGAAGTGCATATTCTGATAAAAGTAACCTAAACTGCATCAAGAACTTAATGAAGAAGTTTACAAACTAAATCTTTTTCTTTATTTTTTGGTCACCTCCTAAAGATGCAAACTCTGATTTTTTTAATATGAGTACAATATAATAAATACAAGCATCAAGTCATAGTTAACATGTAATTTAATTTTTGAGTATATTTTTAAAAGAATAAGGAATTCTGGAGCTCAAAATCATACAAAGCACAATTTGCCTCAGGAATTTTAAAGGGTTTTAAGATGTGAGATGACTCTGCCTACTGGACAAAATGCACTGCTATGCAGTATGAAAAAGCCAATCCATTAAAAATCACAACCATCTATAATCTTCTTTTTATAGATTCCTATTTAAAACGTCAGAAAGATCCCAGAAAGGGAAAATAAGAAATGAAAGAAATAATTAAAAACTACTCTGCCAATAGAACCAATTTTAGATTTTCCTTTTTCAAGAAAAAACATGGAGAATAACTTACTTTCTCCACTGTTTAATTTGTTCAGGATTTGTGTACTCCTTTAGACATTCAGTAATGTGATCCCCAATTTTGATTAGACACTGTCTAGTATGTTCCAGCTGCTCTCTTTCAGAAAGGCCCTTCTCTGGTCTATCCAGCTGTTTCAATGCTGCTTTGACAGGCCTCATTCTTTCTTTGCACTGTAAAAAGGAAACAAGTAATGTATTATTTCAAAGGAAAAGAAAATTCTGAACTATGACCCACCCTTTACTGTCATACACATATACCCAGGCAAAGCCAGTATTGTTACAAGCCAAATTAAACATAAGACTTGCTCACAGCTCTTCAAAACCTTTTACAGGTTTCCTTTGGAAAAAGTTGTATTTTGAATCCCCTGGAAATTTACTCCTCCATGAAAGCATTAGATTATATAAAATACAGATATCAAGGATGTAAGAAATCACTGAGTTAATATAAGGGATTTCCTGGGGGAAAGGACTCATTACAATTGGGTTTTATGATCAAAGCTTTCAGCACGAGCATACAGGACAAGACAAACTTTTTAGCACCTTGAAACCTATACTAACTCAACATCATAATTAACTATGAGTGTTCAATACATTTCAAAAAGATACTTTCTGCAAATTAAACCTGGCACTCAGCAGAGGATCAACACCAATTCTCCAAGCAGTTTTTTAACCTCAGTCCTATTCAAATTCTAGAAGAACTTGTGCTATCAAGAATAAAGCTAGTTTGGGTATGCCTAGATTAGTAACTACAGTGATAGCAATGCAGATACATATCATATGTGAGTTCCTGAATTTTCACACTTTGATTCAGACGTTTTAATAATAAATCCAGATAAAACTAGTTAGCAGGATTTAAATTACAAACATTTGTTTAGGAACACCATCCAACTACAATAGCATGGTAAAGAGATGAAGAAATGAATATTTTCCTTGTCACAAAAAGCCAAATTAGTTAAGCCTGAATAACCCACTGTTGCAATTTGCACTTGAAAGTGTAGTTAAATATGCTAAGTAGACTGCATTTGACCATGGCATAATGACAAACATACATTCCAGAAAAAAAACCCTGGACAAACAAGTGTTTCCCTATACAGAAAACCAACCTAGAATCACTCCCAGTAAAAACAAAAGGAAGCTTGTAGAAAAAACAAACCAAACCAAACCAAAAAGCAAACACAAAAAAAAACACCCAAAAGCCCCAAACAACCCACACAAACGAAAACAAAACATAAAAAAAGAAAAAAGAAAAAAACAACAACCAACCCAAAAAACCAAACCCAATCAACTACATAAATAAAAATAAAATAAAGACAAACAAACAAAAAAACAACCCACACTTTAAAAAAAAAAAAAAAAGACAAGACAAATGATTGTAACAGAGTGAAGCTGAGTATCGCCATTACCATGTAAGCATCTAGGGACAACCAGGAAAGATACTCCATTGCCAGCTCATGCCACTAAGTAATTAAGCAGCTGCACTGCATATTGCACTAGACACAGCTTTAAGTTGTCCTTCAGAAGATTGTTTACTTTTAGAAGAGTACACTGCTTAAATATAGAAGTGGCCAGAAAAATAGAACTGTACATGGAAATCAAGTGATTTACTGTCACACAGCCACACAAACATATCTACCTGAATCACTTGAGACTCATCCTGGAAATCACAGGTGAGTTACTTGAAATGTTTAGAATAAAACCATACATAGACCAGTCACTATCATACTCAGGAGGATCTTACTTGAATGTCACAACCAGCACCTGCAACAACCCCAGTAAACCTGGCTGGCAAAACCAAACATCTGTTGAAATCTTGAATGACAAAACACCCAAAGGAGAGTAGCTGCTCAAAGTCATTAATACCTTTCCAAAGGACCCAGCCAGCCTATAAAATTTACATAAGTTGTGCATACGCACCTCTTTTCCTCTAATATTGATTCTGTTCTTAATAGTGATTAAACAAGATTATCTTGTTGTCAGAGACATTACTCCAGCAAGGTATTTTTATGGGCCTTAGCCTTTGTTTCTTCCTACGTCTACTAATTTAAGTCTGCAATACTTACAGAGGGAAATGCTGAAACTTAATTTCTTGTTAGCTTACAAAGAATAAAGATATACAAGATAAAGCAAAGGCAGAGACTTTAGCAGTTGAACTGAAGGTCACTGATGCCTAATCTTCAAAGAATAACTCAAGAAGTTATTCTTCAGGATGTATCTTTAAAGTCTATACTCTAAATCTATTCAGCAGACAGATCAGTGGATAAATACTGAATACATACAGCAAACTGATGGGATGAAGACAAAAATTACTTTTGTCCAGTATCAGTAACTTCCACTGATATGAGACTATAGTAGCAAAAGAACACCTGTGTTACTGTGCCCAATAACAGAACCAAGAATGCCAGAAATTGTCCTTATATAGACTTAGAAACGCTAACTTACCAAATAGGGACTTACCACACTAAACGTTTTCTGATCTAGTTCTTCAGATTCTTCTGATATAGGAACTGGTTCACTAGTTGCTGTAATATGAACTGGAGTATCTAACAATGGAGTTTTTTTAGTTTTTTCTTTATTTTCAGTTTTTACTTCATTTACCTAAGAACAAGATATAAAAATATCCTAAGTAAATTTTATTTTGGCTCTGGAATTATCCTATAATATATGACAATCCCCATAACTACTGAATTCTTTTCAACAGTGAGAATAAAAACTATGCTGACATTCAATGACAGTACATTTTACTTTCTTTGTGGGATGGAAAGGAATAGAAATTGAATAAAAGGATTTCCTGAACACACTTGTACTCTCAGTCCAAATAAAACGTTGCCATTGAAGACGTAATTTCCCATTTCAAATGCCTGTTATCATGGTTTAGGTAGTAAAAATAAAACTTCAAATTATGTAAAAGACTTCAATGAAATGACAACTGATAAGATCCAAAATACGTCTTCATCTCAGAATCACTCACATAAACCTAGTGGCCTTTTCTAGTGCTACACAAGATAAGTAAACCTAGTTACCTTCTCTTCCTTTACTTCTTTTTCTTTCTGTGTGGATTCTTTTACTTTGTTTTCTCTCTTTTCTTTAATATCTTTTTCTTTTAATTCTTTTTTATCCTCTTTTTCTTTTTTCTCCCTTTTCAAGTCCCTCTTATTTTCCTTTTCTTTTGTCTCTCTTTTTTCTTCAGCTTCCTTCTTTATACCAATATCTGGCTCAGGTTTTTCTTCGTTTTCTTTTTCTGTTTTAAGTTTTTTATGTAGATGTTTCACTGAAACAATCTCATCCTGCAATATGCAAGCATATATGTCACATCAACTGAATTCCTATCTGTACAAAGTTTTGTGACTATCAGACTAAACCATATTCTTATCTGTGCTTTTTTTTTTCTTTATGGACACAGATTTAACACCTATCAAATAGAACTGAATGCAGTTTCAAAGATGAGAACTACTTGTTCATTTCCTTGATGTGACAAAGCAAGCACTGACTTGGCAGTGGTAGTGGAGGTGAGAAATTAATGTCCATTTAACTTAGAATTCTGTAACTCTAAAAGGTAGTTAGGCTCTGAACAGCTAAAAACTATAAGGAAGCAGGTCTCACAAAACTGAGCTGATAGGTCAGGACACTCAAGTGATGCAGATGTTAAAAGACCTCTGCTCTAGTTAGCTTTGGTCCAGCAACTTTTTACCATTATTAAGCATTCACAGAAGTAACAGAGTCACAGCTTTCTTTTTTCCAGAGGTGTTCTTTTTAGTGGGCTTAAAAAAAAGTCTTAGTTATAGAGTAGTCTGATAGGGGTCGATTTAATTATCTGAAGGTGAAGGAAGAATTGCTCAACTGGTCTTTATAATATCTACCTGTAAGGTCTGACATGGAAACTCAAATCCTTTCAGACACAGAAAATACTACAACTACAAGAGTATTATGTACAGGAGCAAGAATCATTATGATTTTTTAATTTATTTGAGTACATGCTGGAAAGACATATGCAAAATCCATTGCAGAAGAACAGATTAAAGAATTCCCAATACATGAATCTGAACAAGTTACTCAGATTAAGTATTAAGTAATCAGCCCAACCAGGACTTCGGTATTCAGGCATCATGGAAACTTCCCTGCAAAAATCCCATGACTTCAAGAGTTTCCTGAACATTCTAGCAGTTAAACAGTGAAGTTTTAAATTTTGCATACAGTATGGCAGCTAAGTAGCTAAAGCCAATGGTTTAGATGGTTGAAGCCCATTTTTCATACACTCCAGTTTTCAGAGGTGCAACTGTTAGTCTGTGTCTAAAAATATTAGTGATGAATGTGTGTTATTAAATATATAAAGGGGGACAGCATTCTGGGCACTTTCCCAAAACGTAACAAGTCAATCAACTGACTAGCAATGTCTACTCTTTTGAGTGGAGATGAAATAAAACACTCATTTTTCAAGTAGTCTGAGCATTTAATTTAGTTTTACGATTCAGTTGCCCATGTTAATTTACTGAGAATGGGACGTTTACAATTCTTAGTTTTATATTCCAGACAAATTACTGTATCTATAAACATAAGCCATTCAATGTTCAATTTATTTCTTTTTCTCCAGCTTTACATTTTAATCTCCATAGTACAGTTTAAATATATACAGGAATGCTTTAGTTAAAAATTTGTTGTTTTTTTGGTTTTTTTTTTTTCATAGATGTATCATGGTTCTTCTAAGGCTGACTCAGTTTTAACTATTCACCGTGTCTTTTATGTATTCACTCTGTCTACGGTGAGTTGACAATTACAATGACTTGTAGTAGTTTAAAATGGTTATGCGAGACACTTCAATTTAGTTTATTTTAAACCAAGTATGAAGTATTTTAATGATACATATAGATTTGCATTGATTTATTTAAACTACTATCAAAGTCATAAAATCAGCTGTGACATGACCCCAAACTACTTAAGTATTTATCTCTAGTGGTTACTGCTGTGTAATAAGTGTTAGTAGTAAAAAGATGCAACAAAAGTAGAGGCCTAAAGAAACATCAGAAGTTACAGAACATTAAAGGTTAAATAGTTGGCTAGATAGTCTTTCTGGATAATGAAAGCCATGACATATACAGAAGCTTTAAATGCAAGTGTTTAAGAAACATCTATTCATTGTGCTCATTCTAATTGAGCTTGATGCTTTTTTCCCAAGCCTGAACAAAAAACTTTACCTGAAGAATCACTATCAGTTGTTTAACACATTTAACACATTATTTTATAATTATGTGTTGCATTATGTTTGTTGACGATGACTTTTTTATTTTAAATATTATTTGGAAAATTACTCTTAATTCCTAAGTTACTGGCTTAGTGTTTAATTAAAATAGACACAGTCTTCCATGTGCCTGCAGTGATGCAACATCAGATATACTGGCAACAGGAAAATGGTTTCAGGTGATTCAATTTTATTAAGCCAAATAAAACATAACATAGAAATCAATCCTAACACAAAGAACTAAACAGCCATCTTTACCGTATGAAAAGATATTTACCTTGTTATCCTCATCATCATCTTCATCAGATTTTTCTGAGGGTTGTGGTGATGACTCACTTTTTATTTCTTCTTTCATTTTTGCAGCCTTCATCACCTTATTCTTCTTAGTTCTTGTTTTCCTTCTCTTTGAATTGCCCTGAATGCAAATTGGTCTCTTTAATATGTAACTGACAAGCATCTTTGCACCACAGTTGCAAGAAAAAAAAAAAAGATTTGTTTTTATATCATATAAAGGGTTCATTTAATTTGATTTCTTGCCACTCATGACCACCACTCTTCTCAGGAATGGAGAAAGAGCATAGTGCAGCAGTAGAGAATACGTAGAAACCATAAGAGAAAAATTCAGTATGTGTCCTGGGTTCAGCAGTAGCAGTCATTTTTCTCCTTAGTAGGTGGTGTAGTGCTGTGGTTTTGACTTTCAGCCTGGGAACAGCCCTGATAACACCAATGTTTTTAGTTGCTGCTTAGTGACGTTTAGTCTGATCAAGGCCTTTCTGAGCCTCATGCTCTGCCAGGGAGGAGGGGAAGCCGGGAGGAAGCAGAGACAGGACACCTGACCCAGTACCTCTTTGGAGAGGTATTCCAAACCACAGCACATCATGCCCACTATATAAGCTGGGGGCAGTTACTCAGAAGGGAGATCACTGCTTGGTTGGCGGGTTGTGAGTGGTTGTATTCTCTTCCCTTGTTATTTCCCTTATTATTATTATTATTGGTGGTAGCAGTAGTGGTTTGTATTGTATCTTAGTTACTAAACTGTTCTTATCTCAACCTGTGGGAGTTACATTCTTTCGATTCTCCTCCCCATCCCTCCAGGAACCGGGGGAGATTGAGCTGCATGGTTTCCGAGTGACAGGCTGGGTTTAAACCACAACAGTATGAAACTGCAATTAAATTCTTGAGTTAGTGTCATCACATGACACTATATATTACATATGATTTATAACACAGAGTAATACTACATAAAATACAGAACTAAAAAAGGGCCAGCTGACATGCCCGTAAGTGTATTATCTCACTAATGAATGCCAAACTTTACTTACTCCACCAGCAAGCCTCTGTGCTTCCTTTCTTGCAAGGTCTTTATTAAGTAACTTAATGAGGTAGTCTGCTCGGGTCTGCAACTGCTTCGCCTGGGGTTTCTTATCTGGATCATCAGGCAAAATCTGAGGAGAATAACGGTAGTATTACAGCTTTGAGTACGTATTTCCAGGTTTGGAAGATGCTACCCTGGGGCACATAGAACAGAAAAAGCTGCATAGAAGGTGGGAAACAATCCTCTTCAACAATGTCTGGCAAATATGTCAGCATTTTTGAAGCAATGGAGAATTTTTTAGATTCCTCTCCAATCACACAGCCAGTGCAGTCTTGGAAATTACCCCCCAGTTTAAAACAAACTAAGGAAACCAGCCTCAGATTCATTTCCACTCTGACAGTTTAATTAAGAATTTTATTAAGAAACCTATTTAAGAAAGTTAGTTAAGAAATTTAACTCCTGTACCTATCATCAACAGAACTCTTGGCTCTGCCTCATTCATCTTCTAAACACAAAATTCACTACATGGTATTGCAGATGACAAAAACATAAATAGGGGGTTTCAAGAAACAAATTAATGGAAGGCAGGAGCAGGAATCATTATTAAATGAATTTGGACACAACCCTGGCTCCTCAAATCCCAAACCCATAGCTTGTTGGCACTGTTACAAAGTTTACCTCACCTCAATCTTTCCCTCAACACCTGTTGCTCATTAGTGCTAAGGAGCTATTGCACTAATTTTAGTTCAACTATTCTTATGTTGTGAGTGAAAGACAGCTTCAAGTGAGGAACCTGAGGATTAAGCAGGGATGGGGAAACCAAATCAGATCTCTAGAAAATACTCCTTTCTAAAAGGTCAAGAACACAAAATGGACAAAACTAGAACAGTTAAAATAGAGAAGGAAGACTGAAAAAAAATCATATGACAGCGGTCCAGCTACATGGATATATGTCAACACAACCAATTGCAAGAAAGCATGCTTAACCTGAACACACAATACCTTAACATTTAACAATATACCATAAGAAGAATACTAAGAAGTACAACTGGTGTATAAAGTCTCCGTCATTTCAGTTATCATAAAATAAGTTTTTTCATATTTGTTCTTAGTGGCATTACTACCTAAACAAAAAAATCATTGAGGAAATGTGGATGACATACCTTCTGTGTCAAACTGAGATCAGGATCCATTTTTATCATTTCCCAGCTGCCATAACCATACTCATAGATGCCTATCAACAGATTGGAATCATCTTCCTTACCCCAATCAATATCAAAATGAGCAGCCTTGGTGTGGCATGGGATGACATATCTAACAGAAATAAATTAGAAAGACAATATTACTTCTGACATTTAGCAAGGGAGAAAAGATCATATTAAAAGTGATCTAACTAGGTTTACTTTCTCTGCTAAGATGATAGTATATTTAGGAAATTAGCAAATATATTTATTATTGTATTTCCTTCACATTTCTATAGAATATTGAAATCATCACTGAAATGTGCTTTAAAGCTGACCAAGACTAAAATGTGAAGAACAGACATCTGTCTGTGACCATGAGCTCTGTCACAGAGTTAGCTAACCATGAACAAAAGCAAAAATCATCATCCAGTGTAACTGCTAACTAAGCGGATAGTTTAGGGATTGTGATACACAAGGAGGGAAGGGAAAATGTTCAGAGAGCAGTAACAACTACTGCTTTCCATTCCAGCAGAGACAACACATACAGCAGGTCCTCATCAAGCCTGAATTCTAATTCTAATTCTAATTATTATTGGTAACTGAATACAGCCCCCAGTGAATACAATTGGGAAGCCAAAGCTGTTACTGGCTTCCATGGCATGGGAAGAAAGAATGAAGGAAAGATGTGCAGCACGTTAATGCACGTTAATGCCAGTCCTTACAGGGAATAACATTAACGTTAATGCACGTTAATGCCAGTCCTTACAGGGAATAGAGGACAATGCTGTCACGGTATGCTTTGAGTCACGATATCTGAAACAAAGCTCATAAACTTGAAAAACATTCAACATCACTACTTCCTAAAAAAAACCCCAAAACAAAAAACCAAACAAAACCCAAACCAAACAAACCACACAAAACCAAACCAAACCACACAAAACCAAACCAAACCAACCAACCAACCCCCCCCCAAAAAAAGCAGTACCTTTTTCTTTCTTCTGGATCTGAAGGAATGGATTTGTGCAATGGTGCCAACTCTTCTTCATGAGATATGACTAGCTTTGCATTCACCTGCACTCCTGAGATTCGGAATGTCGGGCCTTTAACTTTCCCAAGTCTACCTCCTTAAAATAAATGACACAGCTATTAAAATGTTTACCTTTACAAATACCATATAGAAAGTAGTAAAGAAAGCAGGTAAGACTGATGCTATAGCAGCAAACTCACTTTTCACATTTCACCAAATGACCTTTTCTTAGCCAAATGCTTGAATTAAGCTTCAGAATCAAAAGGTCTTCTAAATAACAAATTACTTTTCCATTTCACAGTAAAGCAAAGACATACTGCTGTCTCCAATGACAATTCACACAGAGTAAAAGAAATTTAAAACAACACCTTACTACAGCCCTTTTAAAAAATCACCCAGCATGCAAACATTTTTCTTTACATTTTCCCCCAACAAAACTGTTTTCTGTTATGATCAGAAATCAAGAATAATTCAGACCTGACATTTTTTATTGCCTCCTAAGCCCCCTGAACACATTGTACCTGCTCTTTCTTGTCCAGATGAATTGTCCTTTAAAGCTTTAATGCATCCATTATGTACAAGCTCTCCCAAACGTCTAAGGTCTATCTCCGATTTATCAACTAGCTCAGCATCTCTAGCTACAGCATCTAACCTGTAACAAAACAAACATATGTATCATTGAAATTCAGGAACTGTGAATGATTCCTTCAGACTCTGAAACTAGAGAAATGATCACGTAAGTTATCAGTCACCCACACTTGCTATGCTGTGTACAATTCTGATCTAAGGAGGGGAAAGAAAAAAAAAAAAGGTGATTTAGGCATCAGGAGACAATACAACAAAAACTGTAAAGGACCCTAACCATACAGTGTTGTGATAAGTTACTGTGCATTTATTTTAAAAACGAAAAAGGAATCATTATATACAATAAGTTCATACAGATCATAAATATTTTAAGGAAAGTAATGAAGGGAAGTTCTTCTTGAAATATGGAATAAAGCAAGCTTAAAAATAAGAACTGACAGTAAGGAAAATGAAAAACTAACTTTGACAGTCACAGCAGATAAACTGACAGGCTTTCAACAGGCTATCAAACAGGACAGTTGAATGATTATCATCAATGGAGATTAAACATGACAGAAGGTAAAGTTTAAAGATAGTAAATAGTCCTGCAAATCAAAAAGTTTATTGTGTGGCTCTCTGCACACATAACATAGAGAAGGGGAAGATATAACCTAAACTTCTGCTACATCTGAGAAAAAAGACTAGACACTTTATTTTCTCTTCAGCAGAAGATTTCTTGGTATATTGCTTGAATGTTTATGAGAACAAGATTCCAAGTTGCTACCCACATAATAATTAAACAAGTTTACCTTTCGAGTGGGCCACCAAATTTCTTGTAACTCTTGATAAACCTAGTAACAGAAAATAATATTGCCTTTTAAGCATAGGCTTAGCTAACTATATTAGTTACACAATTGTATTAATATGATTATTAATCCTAGTATAATGCTATGTGGACAATGGAAAAAAATCCAAAGTATGGCAACTTAGTATATATCGAGATAACTCCCCCCAGAATTAGAATTTTAATGGTTTAAGAACTGATGTAAATAATCCAATAGTTAGTACAATTTATTTCAGAAATTGCTTTATTAATTTCAAAAGAGACAAGATTCAGCAGCTGGATGTATCTAATCATAAAAATTTCGTGTGGATTTACAGTAAATGGACATTATGTTATGCCTTATTCAGTAAAAGGAGCAATTTGCAACAGGTAATTTGAACATTTTGGAAGATATGACATTAAAAAACACACTCGCTCTAGCAATGTGTAAGTGATGGAAAGAAACTCGAGATACCTGGGATAGAACTAAAATAATATAAATAAAAATAATTTTAAAAAGAAAGAAAATTTCTTAAACAATCAAGGACTCAAATGCTAGTGCAAACACAAGATTAGCCTTTGGGAGAAGTACCAATTCAGTATGTTGCTAGATGAAATGGAAAGGCAAAGAGAATCTTTATAAAATTATTTTTCTAACCAAAAATACTTTGAAAGCTTTACACCACTTCAGAAAAACATGCATACCTAAATTTCAGAAGCAAAATAACATTTCACAATCCCCAAAAGGTAGAACAAAAATATTCCCTCCTTCAACCCCGAAAGATATTTTAGCACCAAATACTGAAGGCACTTCCTGTACAGGATTCAAATAGAATTTTATTTTTTTTTAGTTTAAAAAAGCATGGGAACACATTAATTCACCTAATGTCAAGAAATAAAAAAATGAAACAAAATCCATTCAAATTTTTGTAGTTGTCACCAAAAAGATTTACATATTCTTTCAGCACTGCAGTAGATAAGATAATGGGAAGCATTACTACTTTGTTTGTGTTTTGAAGGAAAAGCTTACCCATTGTTAGCTTACCCACTGTAACAACTGGATTTTTGAATCAATGTCCTCATGGGTTGCAGGAATTAAGAAACGCAAAACAATCAAGAATATTTTTCAAAACTAATTTTATCCCTTGTTAAAATGGATTCAAGTTCTTGCTGTAACAGTTAACTATGTCAGGACCACGTAATATATAAGGTGAATTCTAAACACTTAGAATAAAAAATTTCAGAAGGCAGTCTATTCTTCCTGAATTTCTTTGTACTTTCATGCATCATTATGTCTTGTCCCTTTAAATATTCATGTACCCCCATGTCTTACCGCCTGATCTCTGCATCACTAAATCCTTTAATATTTTCTCGAGGAATAGTTCGTGGTCTTCCACGCTTTTTTGGCCGTTTCCTTTCCGAGATGGAGTCACTATCAGATCCAGAGTATCTTCTACTCCTACTTCGCCTCCCTTCACTTCCATTAAAGCTGATCTGGAATGTCAGAGTTAAGTAGTTCAAAGCTACATTATTAACAAAAATAAGTGAAGTTTTACACAGCCTGTCAAAAATATGTGTCCAGAAAAGGAGGGAAAAAACCCAAAACCAAAACCCAACAAACTAACTAAACCAACAGCAACATAAAAGTACAGGTAAGACAGAACCAAGCGACACCTGTTTTGCACAGTTTCTCATCCTTGGGAGCATGTAGATTTCTTCAAGTTCTTTTTGTCTTTCTTCCTCTTCTATTCTTCGCCTCTGGACTTCTGGAATGATTTCTTCCCAATTTCTTGAATTCCTTTCTGGTTCCAACTCAATATCATCTTCGTCCATATTGGAAAAGTTGGCCACCTTGTAAATCAGATTACATGTATTTTCAACAAACTGATATATGACTTAATTTGAAAAAGTTTAATCAACAAATATTTTAGGAAAACAAAATTCTAGATGGCATTTTATGTACTTACATATTTGATGTATGCTATTATTGTATAATATGTATAAAATTCATACATACAAAATACTTCATAAAACACTGTTTCTAGTGCAAGTATTTTTAATCATTTATGAAACAGACATGAGACTCCATGCAACATGGGCTAAGATAAGATGAGAATCTTTTTCTTCTTTTAAAAGTTGCTATTACCAATGCATGGTGAAACACCTTTACGATAGCTGTAGACTGCTTTTTAACTTTCTTCAAAATAGGGCTAACAACATTTGAATGCCAGAGCTTATGTGAAACTACAATAATGTAAAACAAAACGTTAATACATTGTAGAAACCAAAATATATTGCAAATGATTCATCAGTAGGAGAGCTATTTAATAATCTGCTGATGTAAACAAATACCTCCAGTTCTGCCTTTTTTTTTTGCACTCAGATTATAATAAGTTTAACTGATAACACTTAAAATACCTTGTATTCAAGCTTACTTCAGGGCTGAACACCATTTTGAGAAGTCATCGAACAAAAAATGCAGACTTTATATTTTGCGTTCCATGATATCATTATGCTTAACAACAAAGTGAGTAAATAAAGCACAAAACTACCTGGAATTCTGATCACACATTAATATATACCTCTTATTTTATTAGCAAAATACAAAATGTATTTTGAAATTTGTATACTGATGATTGGTTCTCTGTATAAGTGAAAAAGCATTTTATTAGAAAGAAATGCAGATTTGACTTACTGAGGCACCTATTTCTTAACAACGAAGAGACAGACAGGCACACAGAAGAAAGACAGTACTGTTTATAAAGGAAAGTGTAGTATGCAAGAAGGAAAGAACAGACCAATACCTTGAACTGTGAAAGCAATTCATCTCCCACAGTTAATGGACCTGGCTCATTCTCCCGAGTTTCGGCCCTCTTCAAGATTTCATCTATATCCATTTCCTATAAAAGAAGTTTCTCTTTACAATGAAGTAATTCATACATGTTTTAAGTTATTATATTATCTATCTAGTCCAGATAGATACCTGAGGCTCCTGTTCTTCACCTTCGGGTTCTTTAAAAAGTTCCTCAGCACCAAATTTCAAAATCGCGGATAATTCCTCTTTATTAAAGGGTGTTGAGCTGAAATAAAGTATGTTTGAGGAAAAACATTTTATCTTCATAACTTGAAAAAGTTCTTTAAAATCATGAGTCAATTAAACTTTCTTTTTGCTGTTAAATAAAAACTATATCTATTTTAATATATGTATGTATATAAAAGTCTACAAAGCCAATATACCTCGCATCTTTATTTTTTAAACCTTATTTTGCTTTTAATTAAATAAGTGAAGCCACTTACCTTTTTATTTGTCAAATATACTTAATTGTAAATTGGTATGGCAATAAATACTAATAAATATACCTTGAAGGAGTAGAGCCTGTATGTAGTACAGTTTTCCCTGTAGTGTCCATTCTCTGAATTACTAGATGATCTAACACCATCTTTTTCTTCGCTCTTTCAAGAATATCTTCTTCTACTGATCCTTTTGTGACTAGCCGATAAATATTAACCTATGTATATTATAAAAATAGTAAGCAACAACAAGAAGAAAACTCAGTCTTCACTACAAAGCTTCTGAATTTGTTGACTGATTTCAAGTGTGAATTACTAGGTTAATCATGTTACCACAGACTTTACATAATTAAAAAACAAAAAGCCAACCAAACAAAGGCAACAGAGAAATTAATTCTTAGACCTGCCTCTTTAAAGCTTCAGTGGTTTGGCACAAGCATTGCCAAAAGCAAAACTGTCCCATTTCAAATTATTACTGTATGTCTTCTGCAAGAAAGAACCCTGAAGAGAACTAAGAAATATTTAAGCAAGGGAGATGTGCCTGGTGTGGCACCTATTTTCTGGAATGACATGATGCCAATAAATGTGAGACAGATAACACAACTCTTCTCCCTCTCCCACCTGTATTATCTCTTCGTACATGGGAGATGAAAAAAAAAAAAAAAATTTAAATCAGCATTATTAACATTACATATACAGCAAGTATTAGTTATTCCCAAAAATACATGAAGACTGAATGGTGCTGACCAAGAGCAAACAGCTAAATGTACAGAACCCTCCTTCAGGTTTGGATCTTAAAAGCTGAATGTGCATACCTGTTTCTTTTGTCCAATCCTATGCGCTCTAGCCTGTGCTTGCAGATCATTCTGTGGATTCCAGTCAGAATCAAATATAACTACAGTGTCAGCAGATGCCAAGTTGATACCTAATCCTCCAGCTCTGGTAGACAGTAAAAAGCAGAAATCCTGAAATAATAAAATAAGAAATAGTTTTATATATAATAGTTGCAATATTCTTAAAGGACCCAGTATGACACTTCTTTACGCGGTTTGTGGCACAGACTATAATATCATATACTACCAATTCCATAACTGTCCTATAGTTAAAGCTCCTTTAAGTATAAACAAACATTGGTATCAATTTCTGAGTTCCTAACAGTTTAAAGGAAACAGCATCTTAGACGATGATGATCACTGACCAAAATATCCAACCAACCAAAAGACTGGCCTAAAAGTACAAAAGCCCTACCTACTGTTAAAGCCTTTTGTGTTACAAAGCTCTGTTCACACACCTCCTGCCCTAAAAGCATAAAAGGCTAAGCAGCCATGCCAGAACAGCTATGATGCTTGACACAAAGCTTGTTTAAGAGACAGGAAGCAAAAGTCATCTGCCAGCATCAATGCTGTTCAAAGTATTCATGAACAGTATGAAAATGGGACAAGCAAGGAGGTGAAAAAGCCAGTAAATGACATATAATTATTCATTCAGAGACAACTTTGAAGGACTGCAGAAGGATCTCGAGACATGCAATGAAACAACACAAGAAATTCAAGACAACAGCTAAAACTGGTAAAAAAAAAAAATAACCGCAAATATTTCAGTTCAGTTACATGAAATAACAAGCCATTACACTCAAGAATGAGTCCTGAGAACTGTTTTAGACATTTCAATGTAGCCTTTCAGTAATGACTGAAAAACATATAGAATGCTCTGCATTTTTAGGAAAGAAATAAAATACAAAACTGAGAAGACAATTTTGTTGCTGCATAAATGCATAATTTGCCTCCATTTTTGAAATGCACAAAGTTTAAATTCCTCCGAATCTCAAAAAGGTACAGTGTAATTGCAAAGATTTCAGAAGAAGGCACTGACGTCTATGCTAGAAATCTGAAACAAAATTAACTTCTGTATTTAAGAAATGTCTGAAGTTCAGTTTACGGAGTTAAGTCCTTCCATCATAGCAGAAACAAGCTGGAGAAGCAAGTGACAAATGATATGGTTTAATTACTGATTTAATAAAAAAAAAAAACAAACAAAAAATCAACCTTCACTTCCCCAGATCTGCCACTGTAGGACAAAAAATGTAAGCTGATCAAAGGTATGGAATGGCTTGCATATCAAGAATACTAACGCAAAAAAGAAAGAATCTGTGACAGACACCTACATATTCACAGGTTGCTCACAAGGAATATCTAGAAATCTGTTCTTTAGTATTTCTTCTAGGATAAGTTAAGCAGGTAGCAACAAACGAGGAAAACAGAACCCACATTTGAAGATGGCTGTTTATGCAAGAATATATACAAAAGAATACAGTTCTGTCCACTGCCAATGGATGTTTCTGATACTAACTGCTTCAAGTTCAAAGCTCTTGTAAACACTGTTGGTTTAAGTTCAAAGCAGAGGTTGAATTTCTGACACATTTATATAGTAATTAAAATTACTTTGATAAAGAGCTTTAGAAAAAAACAGATTATGAAAATTATATTTATTGAATGATGTAGTTAATGTGTTTTTTACTTAACCTCAGAGTAAAAAATTAGCAGATGTAAACCCTATAGCCTAGGCAGTAACAACAAATTTTCAACAATATTGACATATTCTTCACTTTCCTCAGCCTCCATTTTTGTGCAACGTTTTTCTGTATTTCTCAGGAAAAAATAAAACAGATTACTTAGGAAAAAAATATCATACCTCTGAACCTTCTGCATTAAAATGATCCAGTGCTTGTTTCCTCAATTCCCCTTTTATTGATCCGTCAAGTCTCTAAAGAGATTGAATGCTACAGTTAAAAAGTAATTCTTATACTATATTCAAAATCAGAGCACCCCAAATTCTCAAATGCCAAACCTGTTATATGAAGAAAAAAAGAAAACCTGTGATGCATCAATTCTTATATTTTTTTAATTCATCTATTTAGCATCAAATTATTATTTAGCATATAGCAATTGCCAGATTTTATTAAAAGAGAACATGTTTTCTTGTGTCTTTTCTTAAGCAAAGTGGTACAGATCATATTCACAAAACAGATGAGGTTGGAAGGGACCTCTGGAGGTGATACTGTCCAACTCCCCAGCTTAACTGGGGACAGCAAAAGCAGGCTGCCCAGCATCACGTCTACGTGGCTTCTGAATGTCACAGAGATCATATCCTCTGAACAAGTTGTCACCCTCAGATAAAGAAAAGATTTTTCTAATATTCAGGATCAAAGCTTCTTGGCTACTACCACCAAGATTCTTACTTGAAAGGGAAACTGACGATACTTCAGATATTCTGCTAGGATGTCCAGCATCCTCACCATCTGTGAGAAAATCAGAACTCTGTTGCCACGTTCTCGCAGACGAATCAGTAGCTTGTCAAGAAGGATTAGTTTCCCACTGCTACGTATTAAATGCTACAAAATCCAAGAAATACATATTAATAAATAAGTTCATCTCAGCATTAATATACACAGCAGTTGGTTAGACATTCAAGTTTTGCTTTTCTTCCTAGTGCTGAGGGAAGAAAAAAGGGGCAAAAAAGGCAAAATCTGACATTTCTGAAGAATTTCATAATTTAAGATGTACATATAATATGTAATCTCCTTGAACTAAAAAGAAAAGCAACCATAAAAAAACCCCCAATCAACAAAAAAAAAACAAAAAACAAAATGAACCCCACAAAAAAAAGCCCAAACACAAGAAGACATCACTGCTATATAATCTTACTTGTATGCAGCATTAACTGAAAAAGTTTACTCTGATTTTAGCTGATTCTAACTGAAATCAACATGATTACTAAATCACAAAAGGGAAATACTCAGTTCCCTTTTAAAGTCACATCTTAACATCTCATCAAAAGATGAAGTAAATGCAAATGGCTTAAAAGTCTAAGCAGTTACGACATAGACCCAAATTCCTTTCTGCAAAGTAAAAAATCAAATTGGGTAACCAATGAAATCTAAGACTGAGAAAAAAACCACCACTATCTTGGTACTACATTCTCTTCACCTTACATCTTTTGAAAAGGAACAGGTACTGCTGCTTATTTCTCTAAGTATTTTAACAAAACCTATCAATCAAGTTTCTCTTTACCACAAGATAAAGTGAGAAGAATCTTACTCGTGGTGCCTAACACTGTAACCCATCTAAAGCTTGTTAAGCCTTCTCAGTACAGAAACTCAAGCAAACGTGAAATTTAATGTTAAAAATGTTATGTAAAGATGCTTGGGACAGAAGTTTGGGGAATGCTCAATTTAGTTAGGTGATTTACTCTTCCTGCCAAAAAGGAGAAGAATATTTTTGACTGCACAAGTAGCAGCTAGTAAAAAACTAGTAGCTTTAGAAAGGTATTTATGAACTTGAAAAATTACAGGAAAAAAAATCTTTAGAAATATTTATGTTGGTATAAACTGCATCAATAACAACAGTCTTATCTGTTGCTCAGCAGGTTAGTACAAGTATTAACCTTAAAAAAACAGTAGAAACAGCATACCATCTTTGGTAGTGATGGTAACTAGTTTTACCTGTTAAAAGAAGCAGCAAAGTAAGATGGAGCTTTTGATGCTCATTGCTACCATTTCCTTTCACTTTGGTTGTTTGCAGGCATACAGAAAACAGTATTTGACTACAAAAAAGGCTTTGAAGTATTCTGTAGATCAGTTCCTCCTATCACATAGATTGCTGGTATAGCACTTCCAGTCACATGCATTTCCACTCACATTTTATTTACCCTCTTAGCTGTTTTATTTTACTTAGGTAGGTTTCTTTTGCATCAAAATACACACCCTGTTTCAAACTATTGCCTTTTACTTTGTAATTAAAATTGGAAATATTTAGTCAATTATGTGTCAATTACTCATTTCTGATTAAGAAACAAGAATCAATTCACTTACCTGTAAAATACAGGATGCATGTTTTCCAGAGAACCTGTCATTTCTTAATATACTTCACTTAGAATAAAATTCCAGAGCACCATAAAACTGTGTAAATATTACAGATGTAAAAGAGAACTTACATATATAGATAAAATATTAAAGCATCATTACCTGTAAAGCCTCCTGTTTATTATAAAATTCATTATCATCTGGTGGTTTAATGAGGTAGCAATGGTTACAACACTTCTTGAGTTCCATCATGATGTTCAAAAAGCCTGAGGTACTGCCTTTTGAACCTTTACTGAGGGCTTTATAATTCCTCGTTAAAATCCACCTATAGTGTAAGATGTACAATGTAAGTAATTTCTAATCATATGTGAAAGCAAGATAGATGTAAGCTCTCACAATCTAATCAAGCCAAAGGAAAAGCAGGTCTGCCCCAAAATGTACAACCATGCCAAACAAAAGCTACATGACATTAGACCAGTGTAATTCTTGAGCCCTCGCTTCAAGAATTTTACTGCTGTGAAACCCTAGAAGCCTGAAGTTCAAACTGCATTATAAAATCTATTATATTTCAGTAAATTGCTTGTAGATATATCACTGAAAGAGCTCAACTTAAAAAGTGTTGTTACTTGTAATATTGCTTCTGTAATGCACTCATTTCCATCCTCAGAATTTGCTCAACTTTAGCAGGTAAAGACTTTTCTACATCTTTTTTAACTCTTCTCAGCAGAAATGGTTCAAGTTCTTTATGAAGACTTGCATAACCATACTCTCTCCCTTTGCCATGCTCCTCTTCAAAATCTTCCCAGGAGGAAAACCTTAAACAAAACAAAGAATGAACACAAAATATTGACATGCTGTGAATGACCTGAAGGAGCAAATTCAAAAAGTTAAGAAAAGACAAACACAGAATGTGTTCAACACAACATAAATAGTGCACACACACATATGGATTTCTTCCCTTCTGTTTAATTTAGCCAATTTCTGAATTTTCATCTGATAAATTCCAAACACTTTGCCTATAAATAGAGAAAGGAATTAAAAAAAAAAATTTACAGAATTAAATTTTAACTTCCCCAGTGGAAATGCAACATATCTATTCTTCTGCAAGGATACTTCCCTAGATGGTTGCAGAAATTCCATTATTACACATTTATCAAGAGAAGCATAAAATAACCCCAGCTGCATAGCTGGAGGGTGTGCAAGAGAACAAGAGACTACTTAATGTATGTTTTGCAGCTTCTGTTGTCTATCTAAAGCATAACTATCCTCTATGCTAAAGACTAGGAGAACAGACTACCATTAAATGAAGAATGGGTACTAGACCATAGTGGCTTTGCTTGTAAGGTTCTGAAGCAGACAGTATAATCTATAGCTCAAACTAAATAGAGCTATGATCCTGGCATTTACAGTACGCCTGACAGGAACATGTGCTTTTACACATGAGCTATAATTTATCTGAGGTATAAACAAAAGTGAGTACAAAATAAGGTCAACACAGTAAGCTTACTATATGCAAACCATATGGGAAAACCAGATATGTAACTGAACTACAAGGTATTGCAAATCTTCATACAAGTTTGTTTTCATTAATAGTACTAACACAGAAAAAATTCCATTCTATTTTCTCAGAGTAAATTTCCCCATATTGTTTTCCTCTTAGGCTAAGATGAAGCCTTTTTTCCAGGTCTTCACCCATGCATTGATCACTGTGATACACTGATGTCTGTGGACTGTTAAAATAAAAAAAGGTGACAACTGTTACCAGTGTTATTTCATGAAAACATATATGCATCTGCTTTGATATAAAACATTTAAATTATCTTTCAGTATGATTGTCTATCAATTCTCAAATCACTACACTATTTCACAGTAACAACCTTGACCAAAAAATGTTAAAAAGAATCGTGTAAAATTCTCTTACTTTTCTGGCATGATGAAGTGCAACAAAGACCAAAGCTCTTTCAGGGAGTTTTGCAAAGGGGTTCCAGTAATAAGAAGACGATGGTTAGACTTAAAGTCTATCAAAGTCTTGTACAGAAGAGAGTCGTCATTTTTTAAACGATGAGCTTCATCAACTCCTATGAACGCCCAATTCAGACCACCAAGGAATGACTTTAAAAAAAAATGGATATGGGGGGAAATGTTATACAAACACACATTGCATAATTAAAATTTAAAAGGAAGAAAATGGCCAGAAGCCTGACCTATACTAATTTATACATCACAGAAAAAAAAAACTATTGACCTCTTCTTCCCAGCATGTACAAATGAAGTAAAAATGTTCTGCTTCTTGACTATCTATAAAAATCTCCATATATTGTTAGAAGGACTAACAGTAACTCCGTGTGCTACCACTATGGAGACAGTATTAATACAGGTATACACACTATTGTATGCACTATAACAAAGGAGAAACCACATGAAATTTTAGAGCTCTGAATCATGTCTGGGGTTAGGCTCTTTTTCAGCTCCTTGATGGTAGTCTGCAAAGTAGAGCTCCTGAAGATGGGAGATTATTACAGAATTCAAATCCCAAGCAAACTACGGAAAAAGGAAGTGCTACCCACTTAACAAAATGGAAAAAGACTGAAAGCCTCACCACACAGAAAATCAGGAAGTGCTTAAGCCCCACACCCACCAACAAACCATACACAAAAAAAATCCCAAAACTCCAACCATGTACTCTCATAGTTCAAAAAGCAAAAGCTATCAGTGTCCATAAATGCAATTGCCCACAACCCAAATACAAGTAAGTCTAAAGAGAGTTCTACAATGGAGGAATTATTTTTATATCTCTGAAGGAATGTGTTTACCTTATCCTTAAGCAAGATTTCATACGTTGTTAGGAGTATGTTAAATTTTAACCGTTTGGTCTGTGGATGCATCCATTCGTGAGTTCTTATCTACACACACACACAAAAAAACCTGAAGTGAACTATAAGCTAGAGAAAAAAAGGTCTGTTGAATAAGATGAATTTATGTACTGCAGCAATCAAAGTGTTTAATGCCATATAATAATGATCATGAAAAACAAGCAAGATGTATTAACATATGCAAATCTGAACTTCCAACCTATGTACTCCAAAAATATTCTATTTAAACTTCAGAATAAACAGCAAAGAATTTCTACAAAACATTTTTTACTTTAATGGATAAGATTAGTAACATTCAGAAAACACATTAAAGAAAACAAACCAACCGCATTTCAAGAAAATAAATTAAGATCATGACTGGCTTGCTTATGTATTTATTTTTACTAGAGGTAAATAGGTAAATAATCATCTGGCAGAAAATAATTTGTTTTCAAATGCAAGACCAAATTTTCTAATCCTGTTCACCGTTAAGAGGGAAGGAAATCTTTCACACACATTTATATCAGATCCAATCTAAGTTTTCAATTTGCATCTTAAACACATTGTTTCAATAAGTATTGGCTCAGTCCTAACCAAAATACTGAGATTAGCACAGGATAGGAATCTGAAGTGAGTCTTGTTTATCTACCAGCCTTTCCACTGACAAAGAGAAATACTCACCATATTTCTGCTAGTTATATCTCCCAAGTAAACTACAGCATTCATCTGAGGAGCCCAAGTTTGAATCTCTCTTTGCCAAGATGTCAAGGTAGAAAGTGGCACGACCAGCAGGAAAGGCCCATACAATTGATGTTCATGAAACAGGTAGTTCAGAAAAGAAATTGTTTGTATTGTTTTACCCAGACCCATTTCATCCGCAAGAATACAGCTATTCCCTCTAAAAAAAAAAAAAAAAAAAAAAAAATAAAAAATAAAAAGAATTGGGGGTAGGAGGCAAGTGGTATAGAGAAGGGAAGGATTTGGACAAGAAGAAAAATTACTACCTTTTGAGCATAAAACCCACTCATACAAATTTAAGATTTTCCAGCTATGTATCTTGATGTTTATTTCCACTCTTTTCCCATAAAACCAATTTCCATCCCTCCTTAATATTTTAATTATATTTAAAAAAACTAATCAGAATTTTGTAAACACTCCTTTGTGAGTCTTATTAATGCTAATGTTGACATGTCAGAACAGTTGTTTTGGGTTTTCTGTTACTGTTTTAGGTTGGTTTGAACTTATTATATGAAACCTTTCACCTTCCAAGAAAAGACAAAAAAAAACCCCAACAAAAGACATAATCAATTTAAGTTCTACAAAAGCTTACAATGTACAAACAGAAAAATTCATTTCAGGCTACACTTACTTGCACCATGAGTGAGCAAGCCAATTCAATCCATTTAACTGATAATCTCTTAACTCCAAACTTTCATGTCCCCCAATGTACAACGGTTGCTTCTTCAGTGCAACAAACCTTGGCCTCTGTTTTAGAACCTGTCAAAAGCAAACTGATCATCAGTCCTACTATTGACTAGTTACCAAAATGTCTTCCTACAGAAAAAAATAGTAGTAGAGATCTACTGGGTCACCAAGTTTAGTCTTCAACCATTGATAAAAACTAGGCCGTCTAAAAACACAATCTGCAAGCCAAAATTAGTTTGATTGCTAATCTGGATTTCACAATGGGAATCACATTAACTCACTCAAAATTTACTTTTAGAATAAACTACAATACTACATAAGCCCATCTTTGAATGCCAGTAATACCGCAGTGGACTGTATCTACAAAAAACTATCCTTAGTAGTGATAACTTCCATATAGATTAGTATGTATTATTGCTATTCTGAAAAACCTTCAAAAATATTTCATAATATGTATCTTATCTCTGGATTCATAGAAAGTTTTCACATATTTGCTAATCACAATTGGTGTGGTGGTTTGAACCTGGCAGGCAGCTACGCCACCACCCAGCTGCTTACTCACTCTCCACCCTATTGGGACTGGTGGGATAACTGAAAGGGCAAAAATAAGAAAAACTTGTGGATCAAAATAAAGAGTTTACTGGGTGAAGGGGAAAAAAACCCCAACTGACCAAAACAAAAACCCACAACAGAAAAGAACCACAAGTGACAGAATGGGAGGCATGCATTAACGCACCAGCAGCCTGACGACCAACAAGTCTCCAAAACTCAGCCACCTTTGAACCCCTGCTCAGCCCACTCAGTTTTATCATCACATTAAATGGCATGGAATATAATTTTGGCCAGTTAGGTCAGCTGTACTGTCTGTGTTCCCTCCCATCTATTGCCCACCCCGAGACTACTCACAGGAGGGAAGACACAGCAAGGAACAGAGAAGGCCTTGACAATGTGCAAGATCTGTTCAGCAATAGCCAAAACACTGATTGTGTTATCAACACTGTTTAGGTCACAAATCTAAAACATAGGTCATACAAGCTACCATGAAGATAACTGACTCCATCCCAGCAAGGCCCAGTACAAATGATTATAAAACCACTGCAAATTACATACCTTACAATCCTTAAAGGGAGTTGTCTTGGACTGATTTCTGCTAAAGTACTCATCAATGCGTGCCTGAAACTTTTTGGCAATGAGAGCACCATCTTCCCAGCTACATTCTGAATAGGGCAGACCCTGCCACTTACAATAGTAGTCTGGATAACCAGCTGCTGATTTCTGATTTGAATGAGCTGCAGAAATGCATCAGAGCAACCTGATTAGCATTTTACTTCTTTCTTATGAAAACGCTCATTTTACATAATAAGACAACATAAGCTAGCTTCATAGTACAGACAGTATGACAACTCTTCTCTTTACCTGAAGTTCTGTTTTGGATTAAAAAGTGAGCGATACTCACATACCAAACTTCTTAGTTACACGTGCAACATATAAGCACTGAACATACAGAATATTCTCAACACTGTTTTCTGTTCACAAGTTTGTAACATACCAATTATTCTTTCCACTATCTGATACTGTTTATGTAGATCATCTGTAAGCTCTTGCTGGCAGTTGTAATATTCCACATCTTCTGGAGAAGCATTTTTCAGCCTGTAATGGGAATTAATTTGCTTATTATACTATATAGTTCTAAAACTAAGAAAATTTGGCAGCTCTAAAGCTCTGAATATAAGCATCATATGAAAGTTGCTTAAAAAGATTCTTTGAAGAAATTCCAACTACAAAAACTGTTGCATCTGACCTAGGTCATCATTAACAACTGAGTATGCTTACTGAGAGACACAACTACTACAGCTACAGGTGTTACCAATCACACAGCTAATTCAGAACACCTATTCTCAACAATCAGTAGAGTATTTCACAGAGTACTTTAATGGAGACTACTGAGTACTCTCCATTGAAATTTTAATTCTCCATTTTAATTGAGAGTTACAGACTATTTTTACATAATTGTAATGTTCATCGTGGCTCAACTCTGCATGAATCCATCTTTTGATTATGTTTCTAAAAATCCCACCAGTATTTTCTGATTATACATATTAATAAAACTCAACACCAAAAAGGCAACATTAAAATATATGGATTTCTTCAGATTTTTGTTCTTAGGCTTGAACCTCGGGTTTGAACCAAGAAAACTCAATTCTTCAAAGTAATCTGAAACAGCTAATGTACCAAGTTGCAGAAGAACTCTGGTCAAAGTATAACGACAAAATTAGTAAAAGGTACCATTTATTATTTTTAAACACTACCCAACTTGTTAAAACTGCATTTATAACATATATATACACTAAAACCAGGTTCAGGGAATTATCTTACAGTAACATGTTATGAAGGCTTCAACTTTTTAAGATTTTGTCTTTCTATTGCACAGACACTTGGAATTATTCCCTCAAAAAGAGGGAACAGGTCTCAGAAACACAATAAAGCATCTACATTGTTATAAAAGAAGTACTGAAGAAGCCTATATAAAAATATTCACCATCGTTTTGTTTCCTGATCCTTTTTTTTATAGTTGTCCAGTTTCTTCATTCCTTTAACATTTTGTTGCTTCAGTGTTTCCTCAGTTTCCCAAGTGTTATGGATGTGTGACCAACCTTTCCATTTAATAAGATACTGTATTTCTCCTGGCTCTTTTGACTTTTCAAACCCAGCATTTGGGTCACCATCTGCCTCAATTGCATAGATGGTGGTTGCAGCACCTGTGGCTAAGAAAGAAACATCATAAGACTTAATTAAGTGTGCCTTGTGATAACTTAACCAGTAAGAAATCTAGTGTAGAAAGCAGTTAGTGACACTTTTAGATGAGTATATAGTTGACTAGTGACTACAGTTCTCATGTCATTATTCTTATTTGAACAATTATGGGGCAGATATGTAAACAGATGGAGAACTACTCAAAAGAGAATCAAAAGAGCAAACAAAACTTCTGCACTTAACCTACAGTATCTTTGCTTTATTCATCAGAATTTTCTTTGCATTCTCAGTCTTTACAGTGATCACCAGGGAACACTCTACTAATGCTGCTTGTCATCTTCTGTTGTATTAGGCTCATCTCTGAGCATACAAAAGATATCTGACATCATACTTGGTCAGTCTTGAGACACTAATAACGTACTACTAGGGGATACTATAAACTTGTTTCTTTCAAATCTTGTCTACTTTGTCTGCCTTTGTTATCTTAGCTGGGAAAATCTGTAATTAAGTACAGGCTATATCACAGCTGAAGATTACTAGCAGCAGCAAACAGGCTTATTTCTGTGAGGACACACAGGTAAGGAAATGAGCCCAGCAAGCTGTAGGGCCAAATAAAGCCACAGAGAGTGGCAACAAGAAGACAGCACAACCAGCAACATCATCAGGGCAGGAAGAATATAAGAAGTTGAGTTCCAAAGCCTCTGACCACAGCAGTAACATTATGCACTGGAGCAGGATACACTACAATTCAGGACAGGATGGGAGAAGAAAACTGAGAGGAAGAAGAGTGCAAGTTCTGAGACAGGTCAGAAACTTTAGAGACGGAGTATAACTAATGGAGAAAGGCAACTCTGAAGTGCAAGGGCCCCAGGGTTTGGGTGCTGGGTTTCTTTTTATTTGGTTTTGTAACTAGAATCCTAATTTGCAGATTCAGAACACTTACACTGAGCTGCTAGACACTGCAACCCATTACTACCGGAAATATGAAAGCGGAACAATATTCACAAAATACTTTCAAGAGTTCAAATGTAAGTGTGCCTCTGAAATTTTAGATTCATTTTGTAGGTATTCAACACATTGCACTGTATTAAGACAATCTGTACAGCAATAACTGAAATCGTAACCTCAGTGGCTTAGCCTTGCCAACACCATCTTTCAAGGTTCAGATTATTAGTTGGCTCTTGGACTTTCTCCACTCCACTCCATATGTAATTTATACTTATCAAATATCACTAAACTGTAAAAACAGCGTCATAACAGTATGGTATGCGGTTATGCCATATCCCACTTCATTTTTGTTTTCTGCTTAGGCAGAAAATTCTACATTTTACTTTGAAACACTTAAGAGGAACTTTAGAAAGGAACATCCTTATAAACATGAGACAAAACAAGATGACTTTTTAGTAACTTTAAAATTATAGCTGTTTGTGAATTTCACAGATGACCTACAGCTGAGAACATCTGCTGAAGTTGTACCACAGCATACTCCAGGATATTAAGGACACCAACAACAAACAAATGAACAAACAAACAAACACACCTCCCCCCAAAGAAAACAAACAACAACAAAAAAACCCCAAACAACAACAACAACAACAAAAAGTAAGAAAAATACCTCCTTTTCGTCCAAGGCGACTATCCATAAATTTCTCTATAGTTTCAAATTCATCTTCTTCAGTTTGTGGGACATCTTCTCCACAAACTTCCAGTAAATCATCAGAATCTGTCTTGGTTTCTTCAGCTTCTTTGTAACTTATGTTGACTGTTGCCTGACGACGAGATCCTCTCTTATCATAATCATCATCATCATCATCCTCCTCTTCCTCCTCATCATCCTCTGATGAATCAAGTTGCCTCTTTTTTGGTACTGCACTCTTCTTCCCATTTTTTGGCTTAATTCTGGAAGATAATGACACAACAGGGACAACTATAAATCTTCCGTATTGCCCAATGAATACATAGTTAATGAATGCTAAGTTACTCCAATTTCAGTTACAGCAGACAAGAAAATGAATTCCCTAGAAAGCAGTATGTTAACAATGCTTTTAAAAACACTCTTTTTAATAAGCATTAATGTCTTTATTTGAATATAGAGCAGCAATATATAATTAAACTGCTTATTAGAAATAGCACCAAAGTATCCAAATGAATGACTTCTTACCTGCTTGGTGGCTTCCGGCTTTTGACCTTGTTTTTTGGCTCATAGTCAGATTCACTCTCTTCACAACTGCTTTTCTCCCTATCTTCCTCTGATTCAGAATCGGAACCAGTTCCTGATACTGACCCTGACCCTGACATTTGCCAGTCTTCACTGTACATATTGAAAGACAAAAAAGTAACTTTTTTTTTTACATCCGGGATTCATTCATTGGGTATCCGCTGTAATTTCAACACTCTTCACAGAAATAAAAATCTTTTAATGGTTATTTCAGCTGATAAGACAGAAAATTGTCATCACTGAATAAACTGTCATCAATGAATAACAGATAAGTAAAAATGCCCAATGGCTTCAAAGGGAGTTGGACTAAGTTTTCTATTACAAAGAGGTAGATTTAAAATTCAAACAAAAAAAAAATCTGGACCTCTAAATAAATTTCAGCATGAAGAAATGAGTTAATATGATATTAAGAAACCAAAACACTTAACAGTACTACCATTTCTATATACTGGCAACCCTCAATAATGAGGGGATTCATGAACTGGGAGAAGAGGAATGATAGAGCAGTTAAATTTCTACACATCATGCATAAAATACACAGGTCACTGCCTTTCACTGCCGCAACAACAATATATAATCCTTTTTACATCCTTTTTGATCTACTATTTAGAATGAAGCTTATCTTCAGTGAAAATTCTTTGCTAGTCAATGAAGTTAATTACTACCAGAACTACAATAACTTTTAAACATGTCCCAGGAAAAAAATAAGAAAACCAATCACCTAAAAAAACAGGTAAAAGAATTTGGCATTAACTAAGATTCTAACTTAAATTTGTTGTGAGACAACCTATTTAAGCAGTTTTGCATTTCTACAAGAATTTTTAGAGAGGGCCTTCAGCTCAAAACCAAATTGCAACAATATTTTTAAAATAACAGCCTTGATGAATGTTTCTGAACAACACTGCACTTGTTCCCTCAAAAATACCATATAGATGCATCTTTTAGAGTTTATTTTAAATATTCCAAAGGATTTATCAAAATTGGAAATGCAGTATCAAGAAGAATTAGAAAGGGAACTTAAGCATTTCAGTTGTGGAAAAATGAAGAATGAATTATGAGCATATGTCACCATGACAAAAAAGAAAAAAATACTTATAAAAATATCTTACTCTTTATGTTTTCTCTTCTTGGTTTCAGCGGATGAGTCATCTGCAGAATCCTCACTACTTGATGAGTCCTGCAGGTGAAGCAAAAGTAACCACACCAATTTGTCATTACAAAATGAATGAAGTATTTCTAACATAATTAAACAACAAATCAGTTCCCATTTTCACATTGGAGGCATTATTATTCAGGTTTTACCCTCTTCATTCCCCACAGTGTAGCTGTTAATGCAGAATGAGATAAAGAATGATACTGGTTTTGTATTTATCAATATATGAATACATTGTGCCAGCACAGCTCTAGGGAAATAAAAAAAGAAACCCTGTTTTAAAAAAATAACCATTGTTATTGTCATGTAATTGTTATGTCATACATAAAAAAATCATGGTTTAAATTGCCCCAACTTAATCAAGATGACGGTTCTAACAAAACCCTAATAAAAGCAACCCTCTCTCTACCAGACAGCTTTCTCATCTTCCATATTCTTTCACATTTAAACACCAGTTTAAGAGCTAGAAATGTTTCTTCTTTCTCTGTTCTCAAAGAAAAAACAAGAACTCTCTTAAAATCAGATTTTTCTAAAACCAACCTCACTAGGATTCAGTTTAACTTAGATTAAGTTTTAACCTGAAAAACATCTTTCTGAAAGAGAATACTAAATTACTGTTTTAACAAGAGGTGATTAAGTTCTGTGTTTAACGATAAGCTGCTAAACCATTAAAAAAAACAGAAAACCAATCAAATTAGTGTGACTACATTGCATAGTTGTTGTAACACAGGAGAAAAAGACTGCTCCGTAAGTAAGTTCCACTTCATAATCACTAGTGTCCTTAAAAGCTGTTCCTCCTACACAATCAACATTTCTTTAGCCTATGATTTATGTTTAAAATACCTAGAATATGGGAGTCATTCTTAAAATACAATTCTTTTGTAGTAACTCGTTACAAAACTTGTCAAAACATCTCTTTTTTACTCCATAACTGCAGCATCTACCTTTATACAAAATGAAATTAAAAAAAAATTCTATCATTTTTAAATGCCTTTACAAAATCAAGAAGCCAAAAATCCAATGCGGGTCTGAGTGCTTGAAAATTTTCACTATGTATTACAGAGTACCTATATCTAAAAATATTCCATAATTAAGGCTTCTATAATTTTGGAACAATTAGCCTGAAAACAAGTAACTAGAGATATTTATACTTTTTTTTATAAAATCATCAGTTATTTGAATGTTACTTTTATAGGCTAAACCCAGACTTTTACACAGGTAAGAATATAACTTGGCTTTATTTAATTTTATTCTAACTTATGGGACAATGAGATATTACTTTTAATATATTTTTAAAATCTAAATTATGTTATTCACCTCTTCTGAACCACTGTCTGATGAGGCTGCCTTTTGTTGTTGCTGCTGCTTCTTGAGTACTGCTGACCTTTGCACCGCAAGTATACTTGGACTAGACTTCCAAAACTGAACAGGAATGGAGATGCAAGAGTCTGTTAAACATTCTGAAAGTCTACAGTTTCCACATTTTTACTTTTTCTGAGTAGCACTGTTATTAAGACCAATCTTAATTTTATAAATAAAAAAATTTCACTCCATGCACTGATAATAGGTTAAATTAATAGGATTTCTGCAGAATAGGTAGTTATATAGTAACTGCCAGGACAATTTCTACAGCAGTTTAACAGTGGAGTTTAACAATAGTTAAAGAAAGTGTAGAAAGTAAAACATTTATGAAGTAGATTTTTAAACTGACCCAGATAAATCCTTTTAGGCTGATTACTTGGTTAAGTTTCTTTTTCACACAGTAATTCTGAAGTACATAAACAGAAATATAACACAGAACCCTTAACAGTCTTCAGTTCTTGTGGTAACTAATACAAGATTACCCTTCATAAATATGGTCCACCAGCCAATAAATTCCATGTAAGAGAAGAACGCAAGTAGTTTTGGCCCACCATATTTAAGACATTTCTAAGCACCACTCTTTCTTGCATTTAGCTAACTGATTGATAAAAAAAGCCAATTGTATGTAAGCTTGGATTTTTTATAAAAATCCTTTATTGATAAAAGGAAACTAAGCATTAGAGAAACAATGTAAAAAATAGGATTTCAGAAATAACATGTGTGCCTTTGTGTTCCGTAAGTTCCAGTAAATTATTGTGTGCTTCTGTATGATGAAATTTAAGGTAACCATTTAATTCAAAATACTAAGAAATAATTTTAAAAGTGTCAGCCCAAGTACTTATCCATAAGAAACTTGGAGCAGTGTTTAAGACAGTTAAGCACATGCATTCAGTAATCCAACCAAATTAAAATCTATTTAAAACCACTTTGTTATCTCTTTTAATTTTTTTCTAAATAAAAACTGCCCTTGAAAGTAGTAAGACAGATTTTTAAGAGTCACCTTGCCCCCCCTTGAAAAGAGTTCATTTATGTGTTTTGTTTACCTCAGATCCATCAACTTTTGGTGGTTTAGCTTGAATTTGTTTCTTCTCTCTAGATGTGTCAGACTCTGATTCTGACTCAGTGCCTGACTCTGAACCCGAGTCAGAGTCACTGCTACCTGATTGGCTGCTGCTTCCATCACTACTGCTTGAGCTTGAACCAGATCCAGAACCTGATGCTGACCCGGAATCGTCATCTGATCGGCTACAATGAGAAGTTAGAAGGGTATTATACAGTTGCCAAAGCAACAGGATTAAAAGAAAAAAAAAGTCACCTTTGCTTCACATATAAATCAATTGTTAAGTAAGACCAAACAAACGGGTAGCACAGAAATGGATGCAGTCAATTTAATAAGTTGAGATTAATAAAACTAAAATAAACAAAGATGCAATCATACTCTTTGTGAAGCCTATAAAAAGGCAAGATAAAGCAAGAACATTCAAATTAATATGGAGGATCAAGCACGGGAAATAAAAGTAGTACAAATGTTTCTTACTCTCCACTCCCATCCTCTCCAAAATCCTTGTTTAGCTCCATCAAACCCCATACATACCTACACATTTCTTGGCAGTTAAGTCTATTCCACAAAGATATGTCCAATTAAAATATAAGATTGTTTTCAATCTTTATAGATAAGCAGTGATCCTTTAAAAGAATAAAATTTAGAAGCACATTATCTCTTAAAAAAAAACCCAAACCCAAAACCACAAAACTATGCAGACTGTTTTCCTATTAAATTAATGGCAGCCAAATCCCTCATACAGACAACTCTGAATTTGTCACCAACAGTAAGACTTGTGCCGAGGCACATTCCTTGGCATATACTTGAGTTGCCAGATTATTCTACCGATATACTCATTTTGCACCTCATTTAAAGAAAGCACAATAATTAAAGATAAATATTTATGACAATTCAAAAAAAACTTAGGAAACAATGAGTAGAGTTAAAGTAATAGAGTTCTACAACAAATAGCCAAATTAAAATTTTAATAAAATTACTCATGAGGTTAATACTACCGTATTTCAAAGATATCATGAGAAAAAAAACACTGGAATCACACCACCACAGAGCAAAATAATTGCAAATTGACACCTGGACTGCAAACACTTACAAGACAAAGTAAACATGAAGGAGAACTGAAAATGGTAAAACCAAAAGCTGGAATTAAAACCTAGCAAGTACAATTCACCTGGCTGACAGTTAGCTGGAGGTACTTCAGGGGTATGGGGAGGAGAGATTGATCATCCTCTGCCCTAGAATATACTTAATTCATTTTAAAACCACAAAACAATGCGAAATCACTCCTCCTTCTGCTTTTGCTAACACCAACAACACTATACAAGTAAAGAAAATATATGAAGCTATTCACAAACTAACTTCTGTAGACTGCACCTCAATCAACCATCTGCAACTGTCAGCTTTGAAAGAAAGAGAAACACACCATGGTGAAGATTCCTGGTTCTGAAGCTGGAGATACAGAGATACACCCTGCTGCTGGGTTTCTTTGCACCTGCAGAGAGGAAAACTGGGACACAAGGCTGCTTCCAAACTTCCTGTTTCTGTCATCGAAAGTGTACTTCTGGCATGGTGCTCTAACACTAACCTCACCTGCCAAACAAAGCATGGCAACTGCTGCAGAATATGGCCGGAGTTTAAGCTGTTTAGAAGAAATTAACAGCACTCCATTATGATCTTCTGAAGAGATTTTAATTGTAATAGTGTTCTTGTACACAAATGTTATGTTACCTTTAATGCTGGGTAGATCAGACCATTATGAAACAACCACATTTTTCAGCACAGCAAAGTACCGTACATGAATGTCAGAGGGACTGTGGAAGTCAACTAACTATAAACGAAGAGAAATTGAATAAAATTCAGCATGGAGAAACCTTGAGACACAAGTAAATACTAGCTAGACAAGTCCTAGTGACAAAGATCCACCAAAACTGTGATCCTACATAATTGCGGAGGAAGGGAATTAAATACTTCCACGCAGGACAAGGCTTGCTTGAACAGCACAATAATAATGTGCATTACCAAATCTAAAAGACAGGCAAAACATTAAGCCATAACAATGGTAATTAAGTTAGTTTTCCATATAGCAGTAAAACATTTCATATGCATCAATATAGTGCCACTCATAGGTTCAATTCCACATAGAGCCAGAGGCAACCAGAACAAAGTATCTATTTCCTAAGGTAGTTGACACTGAAATAAACTATGTTTGTCAAAAAACCTGGCAACATTATGATAAGCGGAGAGAACGGTGGAGAGACCAAAGTGGGGGTAGGGAGTTGAAATTCCAGTTTATTTATGTAAATAAGCAAAAATCACATCAATTAAAATTTCCCATCAACTGTGAATCTGAGTGGCTTGAAATCTTTTTCTTTATGAAGAGACCAGCTAGCTGCAGGTAAAGGGGAAGGGGAGAGAAAAAAAAAAGTAATTACAAGAAACAAGAAGAAAGAAAAAATAACCACGCTCACCACAACTGATTTAGAGCTGCCCTAATGCTACCATATATGAAGGACAATGCAGGATCACTACTGTAGAGTAATAGCTTATTGGTACACAGAGAAAAAAAACAAAAACCACCAAATTTAAAGGCCATTGTATCAATAATGTCCTAATAAAACTTCTTATCCCACAGTGTTAAGTCAGCACAAGGAAATGAGACAATACAAACTGAGTAGCAGCAAGTAATTTTAAAACTAGGGAATGACTTGCTAAAATAAAAATCAAATCTTAGGATGCTATGGCAGTGCTTAAAAAGAGTTTGAAAATAACAGTAAAAAGCACTACAGCAGCTGAAACACACGAGACTATGCTGTGCAAAGGTTACTTTAATAATCCAAAGTAATACAAATGTTTGAAACTACACTAGCATTTCTGCAAACATGCATCACATACTGCAAGAGGTCTTAATGCAACTACAGTGCACAGAAAAAATAGGCAAGATTAACAGATGCATCTTCATTTGCACTGAACTGTGAAGAACTTTCCTGTTCACTGGCCACAGGACAAGCAGCTGATAGGCTCTAAGGACTACCAACCTGTATTT
Source organism: Neopsephotus bourkii (assembly GCF_033783945.1). Lineage (NCBI taxonomy): Eukaryota > Metazoa > Chordata > Aves > Psittaciformes > Psittacidae > Neopsephotus > Neopsephotus bourkii. The sequence goes on from NW_026901617.1 coordinate 459,601, forward strand.
ATTTCATTGTGTCCTTCCATACAGTGTTTCAGCCTGAGCTTCCGAGCTTCTGCAGGATGTTGACTTGGAGGCATAACCTCCACAAAGATGGTGCTATCACCCCAAAATCTAAAGCTCTTGTTTGCAAAGAAGGTAGGAAGTGGGGTAATACATGAGTGAGTTTTGCATAAACATACGTAATAAAGAAAACACTGCAGACTGTTGAGACTGTACCAAGCAACACTCCGTGACATGCAATACCTGTAAATCCCCCAAAGCTACAATGTTCCACACAAAGAACTTTCCTCTGGGAAATTTAAAATGTATGAACCAAAAGTAACTGATGGGGAACCAAAACACACCATATAGTAAAAGATACAGGTTAAATGCCCTGTTTTCAGCATGAAAAATACTTTCAAAATTAGAGAGAATATTGTTATTTTTCTGTTTATCACTTAAGTCATTGCAGTCAAAGATCCAAAAGAGAACAAATTTATGCCAAGATCAAAATATCAAAAACTTCCGTGTGCTTTGATTTTCCCATACTTAAAAAGTTTGTTTGGTCTAGCACGTCTAATGATAAGTCTTCTTTCACAATGTGTAACAAAAATCATCATTTCAAACTACAATACTGATTGGGTTTTTTTTAAGAAAAACTTACTACTAGGAAATTCCAAGTGATTTTATGCTAACACAGGAACACAGGTGTCATCATGAGAAGGATGAAGAACAAGGAACTTAGTTCAGCCATTCCCTCTATCAAAACCACTGCCCCTGCTCCCACAGAAATGTTTTCTTAACCTGTGGGCAGGAGGAGAAGAATTAACTCGCCATCCAAACTATCTGGAAATTACAGCAGTTAAAAGAAAACTTTTCTGTTTCAACACTACCAAAAAAAAAAGCAAACCAACAAACCCACCAACAAAAAAAGCAACACAAAACCAACCCTCAAAGCCTTTCCCCCCAGAAAACCCAATCTAAACTTCTAGTGCCTAACAAGACTAGTTAAATATTCAAACAGAATTTGAATGGAAATTTTCAGCCTAAGAGTTATTTCTTAATTATCTCTAAAGGTAAGTATCTACAAGGCAGACAGAAAGAGAGACTTGATGACCACTGAGTTTTTTCTTGGTTTTACTCATCTCTTACGGGAAAGAGTTTTAGACCAGCATCAGACTAGACTATGAATTTACCAGACTACCAGTGAAATTCTGATATAAAGGAGCACCTTATTTGTTTGTTTGCTTGTTTAATAATACTTGTAAGAAAGAGGGAGAAATAAAGTAAAAACATAGACCTATCTAACTTTTTCTAGAAATCAAGAATGCCACCAAAATATGGAAAGACTTGCCAGGGACAAACAAGGAATAGTTATGTAAAGGGAAGAATAAAGAACTACCTTTCCTCTCACAGCAAATGGAAAAGTAAAATGTTTCTATGGCATTTTTAAGCAATGTCTCTTAAGCAGAGACCATAATGAAACAACAGGGTACAGAAAATGAAGTCTTACTGAAAAACTAGCAGTAGCGTTCAGTTTCAACTTCTATCCAGCATTGATACTAGCCTTTTGGTACACCGTATCAATTCAACATCGAGACAGACCAACCTTTCCTATCACTTTGCAGATGTAGTATCACTAGGTCATTATCTGTACTTGGATTTATTTTTGTTTCACATGTAGTGCTGACTTAGACAAAATATGAGTCACTGCTTTGCATTATCACGTGAGCAGGACTCAAGACACTCTGCCTCACTACTTAAACTGAGAAATATATCTCTGAAAGTCAGCCTCCCTGGTGAGAAACACAGCCCCTACTTTTTTTAATTGTGAGGAGTGCCAGGATTTATCTACACCCTTTACCCTTATCTAAGGAGGCAGTCTTCTAGTTGCAGTATTTGCTCTAAGGTGTTCATGAAGGAGAAATAGCTCCCTCCTCTGCCAGCTGAAGCTAACTAATATTATGACCATAAGCTAAAAATAAAGTGACAGAGCTGATACTTCTACACAAGCTTTGTAAGCCACACTGCAAAGTAAGAAACAATGACAATCTAGAATCATAGAAATCAACTAGGTTGGAAAAGACCTTTAAACTCATCAAGTCCAACCATTCCCCCCAGCATTGCCAAGTCCACCACTAAACCATGTCACTAAGGGCCTCCTCTACATGGTTTTTGAATGCTTCCAGGGATGGTGACTTCCAGGATGGTGACTCCCAGGTGCCCCTGGGCGGCCTGTTCCAATGCCTATCATTTTAGTGAATAAATTTTTCCTAATCTCCAGTCTAAACTTCCCCTGGTGCAGCTTGAGGCCATAACTTCGCGTCCTATCACTTACTGCTTGGGAGAAGAGACCAGCCACCTCCATCCTCCTTTCAGTCAGTTGTAGAGAGCAGTAAGGTCTCCCCAGGCCTTCTCCAAACTAAAACCCCCAGTTACCTCAGCTGTTCCTCATCACACTTGTGCTCCATTGCCCTCCCCCAGCTCTGCTGCCTTTTTCTGGCCCCGCTCCAGCACCTCAATGTCTCTGTTGTAGTGAGGGGCCCAGAACTAAGCTCAGGATTCAAGGTGCAGCCTCACCAGTGCTCAGTACAGGGGGATGATCACTGCCTTGGCCCTGCTGGTCACACTGATGCTGATACAGGCCAGCATGTCATTGGCCTTTTTGGCTGCCAGGGCACAAGCTACTCATGTTCAGCTCTGTCACTCAGCATCCCCAGGGCCTTTTCTGATGAGCAGCTTTCAAGTCACCCTTTCCCAAGCCTGGAGCATTGCATGGGGTTATTGTGGCCCAAATGCAAGACCCGCCACTTTGCCTCATTGCACCTCATACCATTTCCCACAGCCCATCAATTTAGCGTGTCCAGATCCATCTGCAGAGCCTTCCTACCATCCAGTACATCAACACTCCCAGCCAACTTGGTGTCACCTGCAAATTTGCTGAAGGTGCACTACATTGCCTCATCCAGATCACCAATGATAATATTAAACAACACTGGCCCTTAAAACCAAACCCTGAAGGACACCACTAGTAATTTTTCTTTTTTTTTTTGGAAATGTTAAAATACTAATTTAACTGTAAGATGCCATTTATTTATACTGCTACAGATCCTTGCAATGCTGCAGTTTATTTGTACAGTAATAAAAATTTGCAGGTTTTGTTTTCCAAAATGAAAAAGCTTGTGCCATTCTGAAACACCAGTACAACTGGAATGCTCAATGTAATTGCACCTGACAAGAAGCTGGAACAAAAAAAAAAAAAAAAATCACAATTACCAAGACTATTTGAAATATATATCTACATCCACTACTGTTAATAATTAACCTTGCCCTGAATGTATATTATGCCTCAAGATAATTAGTATGAAGCCACCACAATCATCAAGACATCTGAGAACCATCCAGAACACAAATATGAACCTGTTTTTCTCAGCAGTGTTTCAAGTCAGGTTATGCTCAATCCTGTACTTTCAATAAATTTAACGATAAATATTTAGAAGCCTCTTCTGAGGTTCTTTTACCTAAGAGCAAGGAACAAAAATTCCAATACAGGGTGAACGGAGACTAGATTTGAGACCTGCCCTGAGAAGGACTAGTACGTGTTGGTTGACGAAAAGCTCACCATGACTAAGTTGCGTGCACTTGCAGCCAAGAAACCAGCCACGTCTTGGGCTTCATCACCAGCAGCATGAGCAGCTGGTCAAGGGAGAGGATTCTCCACCTCTTCTCTGCTCTCAAGACACACCTGGAATAGTTTGTCCAGCCACAGAAGGGCCACAAAGATGCCCTGAGGGCTGGAGCACCTCTCCTATGAAGACACACTGAGAAACCTGAGGTTGTTCAGCCTGGAAAAGAGAAAGCGCAGGGGACACCTAAAAGCAGCGTTCTGGTGCCTAGGCGGAGGCTACAAGACATCTGGAGTAGGACTTTTTGCAAGGGCATGCAGTGACAGGTCAAGGGGGCTTTAAACTGAAACAGGGTAGATTTATATTAGATTCCTTGTATCTAATATATATAACTATATATATCTATTATATATATAATATATATATCTTATATCTAATATATAGGAAATAGGAACTAAGGAGTTCTTAACTATGGGAGTGGTGAGACACTGGAACAGGCTGCCCAGAGAAATCGGTGCCTGCCCCATTGCTGGCAGCGTTCAAGGCCAGGTCTGACAGAGCTTGGAGCAACCTGGTCTACTGGAAGGTGTCTCTACCTGTGGCAGGAGACTTGGAACTAGGTAATCCTTAAGGTCCCTTACAACTGAAACCATTCCATGATCCTACGGTTCTACACTTATAATGCTGGAAGCAGAAGTTCCTAATCTGTTTAAAAAAAAAACTTCTAAAAAGTTTCAGTGGGTTTTTAACTCATTTATAAGAAACATAAAACTGCAATCCCTTCTGATTAATTCGCAAGGACTGACGCCAGAACAGATGGAAATTTACTAGTCAAATTTTAAGAAAAACCTTTCCATACTTAGCTGGTGGGATTGAAAAAAATAGTATTATGATTTAGCAAGTGCAGTCAGTAACGCTCTTCTGTTTGGATCCATTTATCTTTGTGAGGTAGCCTTTTTAGCTATGCCAGCCATTAAAAAACAAAATAAACTGAACTTAGAACCTTCAAATCCCTGTATCACAAAGTGTAAGATTTTAATAAATAAAAATATTATTTTTTTTTAGTAAGCACAAAAAAGTGGGCTTTTCCCATTAGCAAAGTAAAATATTTTCAAATATTAGTTAATATTCATCTCATCCTTTAAAACTTTTTGTTTCTTGTCTATGCTTTATAATGTAGGCATTAGTAGAGTAGTAATTATAATTTATAAATTATAAACTGATTGTATGTACTAACAATTTAAAAATTAACTGCACATACATTGGAGGTGTGTGCTCAAGTATTTTTTATTGACAGGAGTGGGCAAACAAAAATTCTGGAGACTACTGCACTGAGGGTTAAAAAAACCCCAATGTAATGGACAGAAGCCTTCCTTTCTCTCAAACCCACACATATTAATCAAGCCTTGTCTATTAAAAATGAACATAAATCTGTAATCGTCATGGGATTTACTATGACCCTCTTCCGCATGAGCAGGAATTCAGATTAAATCCTCCTATGCTAGATGCCAACTCTAAAGAGTAAAGAGAGAATTATTTGCAAAAAGGTACACATATTTACATACACACACATTCAAAAATAAAATTCACGTATATCATCTCCCTCAGTAAAGGGGGAACTCAGGAACAAGCAAGTGAAGTTTCCCTTTAATTGCTCCTACCTTTGCTCTGAGTTTCAGTAGTTTTCACACAAGTCAAACAATGGTACAAGCAGTAGTATGAGGTACCACACTCTGAAAACACTCTCAGTTCTCACTAATACATTCACCTGCTGATGAAGGTTCTCCAAGAATAATTATTTTCTTTTTTGACGTTGTTACTGCTGCTCTCTACAATCCCCTCCCTATGGTGTCATTCACAGAGGGTATAGATTCAGCTTTTTAGAACAGCTCTGTTTTCATAAACATTCTCAAGGCCAATAAGTAAGTGGAACAAACGAGTGAACAGTCGGTATTTTTCATGACTGCTGTCCTAAAACTGAAGCATGAAACAGTGACATCAATACAGAGTTCAGAAAAACAACAATAAACCGACCTTACATATATTGATATTACAGATTTTTTGTAGTTTGCAATTTTACTACACACCCATTCCGTACTTGCAAGTCATTTTCCAAGTACTTAAACTGCTACATGGTTTATGTAATGCCTTTTCCCCTTTCCCACAGCATGACGTTGCTGACATTACTAAAAGGTCAACAGCAGGCAGAATTCCCATTACACTGCAGTGTCTACTAGCATCAGAGGAAATCTAAAAAGCTTATTTGCAGAGTTTTTAGAACATAATTGTTTATGTTGCTGAAGTTCACAGGAAAAAACATACAGGATACGTAAGTTTCACACAGATTTCTAATGATTCAAGGAACATTTTCTTTACCTGCTGAAATGGATACCCTAACAAGACAGCTATAACAAGCCAAAAAAAAACCAACAACAAACATAATCAGCTTGAGAGAGGTCTACAAGCTTTTTCAGAATGTAAAGATCACTATTCTCTTAACAACTTGTATCAGAAGAATTCCAGAGACGGTTTTATCTTGCTTGAAGTGAAAAGGAAATATATTATTCTGAGATTGTCTTTTCTATAATCAATGGAAGCTATCATTGCAAACTGAATTACAAGTGAGAGCATTTCACACTGTACAAAAATTTTACTTTTAAAATAGTTGGTGTATCAAAGACAAAACCCACCATCTGATAACAAGACAGTTTACTTGCATTGAAGAAAGAGAACCTGAAGTTCTGTAATAAAGATGCTAAAAAGTAAATTTGAAGAGATAATAGCGGAGAGATAGTTATGACGCTATGGTCACTTGCTTTTCCACCTTCGCCTATGGGGTTATCTTCCTTGCGTTTTTTTAGGCATAGTCTATAAGCAGTTCTTCTCTAGCTAAAGAGCTTTAAGTGTTATCTTACGTTGACCAGCAAGGACTCATAATTTGAGTACCTTTTCTTGCAATGAATAAGGCACATTAGTGCAAAACAGCACCGCTGACCTCCACAAAACTAATCACCTGAACTAGCACAACTGATTACTAAGATTCTGGTATCACATCTCTAGGGGTAGGATGAAAGGAACATTCAATATTCCCTCAAATAAGGATTAGAATACTGCCACAACTACCTGTCACCTACTGTCTAATGCTGTTACCTAAATATCTCTGGAAAACAGAATTCTGGTCCCCTGCTCTTCAGAGTTCCCCTTAAAGTAAAGAAGAGGCAAAGTGTTACCTCTTGCCACTTTCTCCTCCTGTACAGGCCAGGGTCATTGCCTTTGCTTCAGATGCTTTTGCCTTCTGCTAAACTGTTTCCAGTAAAAGTGGACACCATACCCACTATGCTATGGACACCTGAGGTAGAGTAAAAGCGATGGTTTTGAGTACAACTTGACTAGCCTTTTATCTCTGCATCTGTATCCTCTTTTCTCCTTCTTTCCAAAATAGCCTGATTAAAAATGGCAAGGAAGATATCTACTATTCTCAGGTAGCTAGCTACCCTTTCCAAACACAGTCAAAATAGTGTCTCTGCAAGACAATACAGAGCTGGTGCTCTTCTTCATTCAACTCTTCTGGTAAAAAAAGTCATACATATCTTAAATATATTCAGAGAAACCATCAGCATGCAAGACTTCATTCTCAGTTAACTATCCACCTGTGTTTTTCAAATTTACCCTTATTCCACCATGTCACCATTCGGATTTGTCATTTGCTCTGCTCTTGTAGTGCTCTCTAACCAGCTGTTATTTTGTGGTCTGATTTTTTTCCTGCCTTCTTCACTGACAAATGGGCCTCCAAGAAACCAAATGCCAACAGAAACTATAAACACTATCAAGACTAGAATAGGATGTGTAAGTGGAAACAACAGCGCAAACCAAGTTAAGGTACAGAACAGAGGGGTTATTAATATAATGTATACAAGAATACAATATTTGGTAACATGAACTGCTGAAGACATTTGTGCTCTTTTAAGCAGTTAATTACTGAAAATGGAATGCCTGTTTTTCTAAGTCCTGTTTCTATGAATGGGCAGCATGAGCCTCTAACTCATTTGGCTCCAAGTGAATTATATACATTTACAATTAAAAGAAAAACCAACCAACAAAAAAAGCCAACAAAACCAAACCTCAAAACTCAAACAAATAACAAGCAAAAAATCCCCACAACAAGAACCCCAACACTAATCACAAACAAACAACACCCACAAAAATCAGGAAAATGAAAATGGCGTTACATGTTTAGAGATATTCCTTACATTAAAGAGTGTTTAATTTAGGCTTAAGAAACCTTACATTACATTCAGTATAGTCTTAAAAAAAAAAAAACAACAAACAACAAAACAAGTAAAAAACAACCAAAACCAACAAACAAAAACAAACAAAAAACCCAAACAAAACCAAACAAACAAAACCACAAAAAAAACACCAAAACCAACAGAAAACCAAAAAACACCTTCTAGGATACATTGTCAAGAAACCACTCTCAACCCCAGCCTTGAGTCAAGTAGTTCCATTTGTACAGCAACGTGTCAAATCTGATTTGGTATGGAAATTTGAAAAAAAGTTAATATAACCCTCTTTTCAAGAAGGGGAAAATGGATGACCCAGGAAACTACAGACCAGTCAGTCTCACCTCTGTGCCTGGCAAAATCTTGGAGCAGATTCTTCTGGAAGGCATGCTAAGGCACATGAAAAACAACAGGGTGCTTGGTGACACCCAGCATGGCTTCACTAAGGGCAAATCCTGCCTGACCAATTTGGTGGCCTTCTATGATGGGGCTATGGAACCGAAGGACAGGTGTAGAGCAGTTAATGTCATCTAACCGAGCTTGTGCAAAGTGTTCAACATTGTCCCACAAGACATCCTTGTCTCTAAACTGGAGAGACATTAATTTGATAGATGGACCACACAGTGGATAAAGAACTGGTTGGCTGGCCACACATAAAGAGTTATGGTCAATGACTCAACATCCAGCTGGAGACCAGTAACGGCTGGTGTCCCTCAGGGATTGGTGTTGGGACAGATCTTATTCAACATCTTTGTCGGTGACACGGCCAGTGGGATCAAACGCACCCTCAGCAACTCTGCTGATGACACCAAGCTGTGTGGTTCAGTTGATACGCTAGAGGAAAAGAATGCCATCCAGAGGGACCTTGACACGCTTGTGAGGTGGGCTGATGCCAACTTTATGAAGTTCAACAGTGCAAAGGGCAAGGTCCTACGCCTGGGTTTGAGCAACCCCAGACACAGCTACAGGTTAGGCAGAGAATAGATTCAGCACAGCCCAGCGGAGAAGGACTTGGGGGTATTGGTAGATGAGAAAACGAACATGAGCCGGCTTCAGTGTGTGCTTGCAGCCCAGAAAGCCAACCACATCCTGGGCTGCATCAAAAGAAGCGTGACCAGCAGGTCAAAGGAGGTGATCCTGCCCCTCTACTCTGCTCTTGCAAGACCTCACTTGGAGTACTGTGTGCAGTTCTGGTGTCTTCAACATAAAAAGGACATGGAACTGTTGGAGCAAGTCCAGAGGAGGGCCACGAGGATGATCAGGGGACTGGAGCACCTCCTGTATGAAGACAAGGCTGAGAAAGCTGAGGCTGTTCAGCCTGGAAAAGAGAAAGCTGCATGGAGACCCCGTAGCAGCCTTCCAGTATCTGAAGGGGGCCTACAAGGATGCTGGGGAGGGACACTTCATTAGGGACTGTAGTGACAGGATGATGGATAACGGGTTAAAACTTAAAACAGGGGAAATTTAGACTGGATATAAGGAGGAAGGTCTTTACTGTAAGGGTGATGAGGCACTGGAATGGGTTGCCCAAGGAAGCTGTGAATGCTCCATCCCTGTCAGTGCTCAAGGCCAGGTTGGACAGAGGCTTGGGTGACATGGTTTAGTGTGAAGTGTCCCTGCCCATGGCAGGGGGGTTGGAACTAGATGATCTTAAGGTCATTTCCAACCCTAACTATTCTATGATTCTGTAAGCTGGACACACTGAAGCAATCTGTCCTTTTTTTATAAAAAAAAAACCACACAAACCAAACCAAACAAACAGCTCCAGACACTCCCTACCTTTTCTGTATGAATTTATGCCTGTATACAGTATTTATTCACAAACTCCTTTGCGAGAAAAGCCACATAGCTTAATTAAAGTATCAAACCCCACAGATTTTCATATTTACTCCTGCCTTTTTTTTTTCCACACGCCCCACAGTAAATACCTATGTAATGAAACTGGTGAATACTTTGGGGAGATCACAGGTCTAAAGAGGCAGATAGCTGAAACATATCAAAAGCAAGTATCCTGTAACCGTCATTGGTTCTTTTTAATATTCTAAAATTTAGTATCACTAGCTTACCTCTTACAACGAGGTAGCCCTGAAAGGATCAGAAAATGAGGAACAAAGTCTGATAATTCACACAAGGTACTAGGAACAGAAATCCTACGATGGAAAGCTATACAAATACTTGTAAAATAATACTTAGGCTCCTGTGTAAGGTCTAGGTTAATAATGGATCCAAGAGTGGATAATTAATCCCCACTGATTTAAAGTACATTCATTACATTAAACTACCTTAAGAGTCTTCTAAGGACAGTAGGAAAGAGAGTAACAATTTGGGCAAAATTAAGTACAACACACTAGAGGGAAAATAAAACCCCAACACTTTCTGCAGGGTCATTGAAAAGCACCTGATGTGACAGTGGACTTTTTGGTTCTTTGGTTTTGTTTGTTTGCTTTGAAACATACCAGAAATTGAAGGAAAACAACTACTTAATTTGATTTATACGCATAAAGAAGATTTATCTTATTTATCACCACCAGTAAAAATCAGAGGGAATAAACAGAATAAAGTTCAGTCTAGCAAGTGTTATTTCCTCTCCTCAGCTATTACAAAGCATGAATTTAACTGAATTTTCCTGATGTGCGCTAACAACTCAGAGAAATGCATTATATTTCTAGTACTGCAGACTACTATCTGCGCCACTACTACAAACCATCCCCAAAGTAAAGGTATCAAAACTACACTGATCATCTACCCACTTTCACAACCCCATGAAACATAGAGCAAGTCTTTGAGAGCCACAAGTCACATATCTTAAGAACCCAAAGAAGTTCCAGGAATCCTTCATAGGCAGGAAGTGGTTCCCAAGGGGTCTACTACTCTGTGGTCTGATGCGACCATCCTTCAACATGCAGTTGGTTCCAGGAGCAACACAATGATGTCTTTACTAGAGCTCTTTACAGATCACCAGCAAAAAAAATTAAAAAAAAATTAAATTCAATTTAATCAAAAACTACAGAAATGCACAACCAAAAAAAAAAAATCCACTAACATAAACAAATACAAAACCAAACAGAAAACAGTCGAACAGAAAAAAAAACCACAACCAAACAAAACATAGCCTACAAACCACCTCCCCTTAAAAAAACAACCAACTTAAAACCCAACAAACATTATTCCTTGAGGGGCCACATCTGGATAGGTGTGCACTGCCTGTATCACAAAGACAGGACTTTGTCTTGAGGAATGTGAATTTTGAAACTCCCAGAATGGTGGAACTGAATCTAAACATACATACAAAAGTTATCTATCAGCCAGTTCAGACAGAGAAAGAACAAGACCTGGATAAAATCAGCAGGAGTCCTGTCCTGGGTTTAGCAGTAGCAGTCATTTTTCTCTTTCTTGGTAGCTGGTGCAGTGCTGTGTTTTTTACTTTCAGCTGGGAACAAAGCTGATAAAAATGATGGTTTGGTTTGGCCAAGGACTTTGTGAGCCTCATGCTCTGTCAGGGAGGAGGGGAGGCCAGGAGGAAGCAGAGACAGGACACCTGACCCAAACTGACCGAAGAGGTATTCCATACCACAGCACGTCATGCCCAGGGGGGAACTGGGAGTTAGCCGGAAGGGTTAGGTGGACTGCAGGGTTGGAGGAGGTATCGGTCGGTGCTTGGTCAGGCTGGGGGGCGAGTTATCGGTCAGCTGGTGATGAGGGCTTGTATTCTCTTCCCTTGTCATTTCCTTTGTCATTGCTATTATTGGTGGTAGCAGTAGTGATTTGTGTTATACCTTAGTTACTAAACTGTTCTTATCTCAACCCATGGGAGTTGCATTCTTTTTGATTCTCCTCTCCGTCCCCCCAAGAATAGTGGAGGGCAAGGGGGGGGCGAGTGAGTGGACAAGCTGTCTGGCATTGATTAAAGCACGACAAGTCCCAAAGCCAAAACAGAGACGATATGTACAAGAAAAGCTGTATCGTGAATTTATAATCCCTTCTTTTAGCTGGCAAGGTTTCTAGACAAAAAACCACTTTGGTTTTGATAAACATTCTATCTGAACTCTTCCAAAAGAAGTGGAAAGATGCTTTTAACTTGTATTAGGAGAGCTTTTCATGCTTAACTCTAATAATCCTGATAGAATAGCAACTTACTAACCAAAAATATTACTGCTAACAGAAGTGAAGAGCTTGCTTTACCCACTAGCCATTCACAGTAAGTCCTACCCACAGTTTCCTTTACCATTTACTTTTGTGGCTCTCAAGAACTCCTGTGTACTACGTATGTATCTGCGTATGCATAGTTTTATGTATATGCTCTCTCCTGCTACATACACACATTTTTATTAATATTATCTATTTAATTTATTCAAAAAGGAAGCCACCACATAGGAGTAATTATGCAAATATGCTTGGAGTATCTCTGTTTTAATTCCCGCTTCCATTTCTTGAAAGCAATAAACTTAATTCATGCCTTTTGATTCATCTTTTTTACCTTCAATGGAAAGTATGAATTTGTATAGTAAATTGAAGCCTGCTGACAAAATCTTTTGTCTTTACTTAACTGCTTTTTTTGGTCCATAGTCTACTCAATCCACAAAGTGAATTAAACCCACTGAAATTACTATCTTCTATTAAAATCAGCTTTCCAGTGTGCAAAGACTGGGCAAAGTCCTTAGTGTGAAGCAGCTGCTTTCTGCTTAGTGCAAAAATGGAAGTACAGTGCATTTCAGCCAACTACTTTGCAGTTAAGCTACACTAAGCACATCTCTTTAAACCTCCAGAAAAGGAAGGTTTGCTTAAGTCCTCTATACCTTGTTCTGCAAGAAACGTAGGAAGAGCAAAGAGATGGGAAATCAGATTGTTATTCAATTAGCACCAACATCTCACTTCTGCAGTCCCTGTTCTACCTGGAGCTTGTCTTGCACTTCAGGTATAACTGCCCTTCCTTGCTGATTAAGGTTTCTTATTACTACCTAACTAGAATGTATTTGCTCATATTTAAGTCTGCAACAGAATGCTTTCAAGATCACTACACAAAGATGCTTTGCTGAAGAGTCAGCTTCTCAAGTACCAATATCAAGTTTTTGTGTCTACACTCGCTATCCAGATGAACAGTATCTGTGATATTTTACATTGAGCTATTTAAAAATATGCCAGAATAGTGATTTTAAGTAAACAAGAAGCTGGAAAGTAGATTCCACTGTAATTATTACAAAAAAATCAGCACATCAAGCAAGAATAGTGTTTACGATAGTCAAGAACTTCCATCATGCTTGGTTCTAGTACTGATTTTTATAGGTTCAGGGGTTGTTGAAATAGGCAAGGAAAATTCAAAGAGCATGGTCAGTTATTTAACAATGAAAATACAAAAGATGCACTTTTCCACCTGTAACAAAACAGAACTTCAGGCTTAACAACAGCAGCAAAGTTGTCTGCTCATTTACCAGTCATATGAATAGATGCAATGCTGTAAATAATGCAGAAGTGTGGCAAACTGTCCATTCCTTTCACACACCTCAGAAATAATTCACAGCTAGTCACAGGGAACAAAGGATAGCTACAATTCCATACTACAATGTTAACCAGTGCATAAAATTGAAAGTTTATGAACAGTTCCTTCTCCAGCCCTCCTACTGATGAGACTACAGGTTTTCCACTACTTCTGCAAGTCATGTTTCCCTAAAATAATAAAATGCAGTACCCATGAGGCCTTGTTTGTTTTTTTTTGTAAATTCAGCCCTAATCCACTGCTTCTTGTAAGTTTCTAAAGTAATGAGGATGGCTCTCCTACATCAGGCTGTATTTAATTGTTACCAAGACTGACTCCAGAATGACACCACACATTAAACGGAAGTGAACAGTTTTACTGAACTTGTAAAGTGTCAAATTTGCAAAGTGACATAAACTTCTTATAGTTATCACCAATATGGGTATTTAGATTATCACTGTTTTCACCTTCATCTCTTCTTCTTTTCTACCAATTCTTGAAAGTTTGATCATCTTTGCACTTTATTCCCAACAGCAATTCTCAATTACTTTCTTCACTTGTTCCACTTCCCTCCCTAGCATTCGGTATGAAACAGGACAACTAGAAGCCTAGGAAATGTAATTTCTTACTGATCTCTACTTCCACTCTTCAGAATTCACATTTCCACATTTGAAAGCTAAATACAGCAACGCTTCCCAAATTATAGTTAGCTATCTGTCTGCAGCTGCAGCTTGCTAAGGCAACTCTCCTCTCAGTACAAACTACCTAGATTTCTGGAAACTCAAAGAGAAGCAAAAAAAAAAAAAAAAAAAAAAAGGCTAAACAGGGACAAGTCATATAAAGATATTCCATAAACATTATACTCCTTTGGCCTCTGGCAGTAATTATTTTAGTAATGGAAGTAGGCTAGACAAAACCAGCTCCATCATTTAGAATGGAAATCGTTGACCTTCAATTTATAAAAACAGTTTCCTGATACTACATGGCAAATGTGAAAACCTGCCTGTGAACTAAGCTATAGGGTTAATGACTGATACAAGCCTAGGAAAAATGTTTTTAGCTTTTTAAAACCTAACAAAGCTTAAAGATGTGCTCAACAAGACATTTAAAATGAATAACAGTCTTACTTCCCAGGCAAGTGTCAAGTTTAAGTACTATGCATCCTCCTGATAGTTACTTTTAATGAAGTTGCTGCGAACTGTAATGTTTAGTTGGCTTAGTCTTAAGAATTACTATAGTTTTTAAATAACTTTGATATACTGATGTTTATGGGTACTCACAGTTACAGAGTGGTTTTCCAACCTATCTTTAGCAAGGTAGCTTGTTTCAAGTAGTAAACTTTACACACATAATCATTAGACTTGTCCCTGGTAAATTTGCATTTGTTGAACATCTAAGAGTTCAGAAGAATAGCCTTGCTCACACTACTGTATTTGTTCATGTTTCTCTTTTCACCCGATAAGGCTTTCCCTTGTTCCCCTGCCCCACCCCTCTTTCTGATCACTAGTGAGAGACTCAAAGACAAATGGGTGGATTAACAGCATGCTCACAAACACTTCTTGGAAGTCTAAAACCACTTTGCACATTTACTTCAACTTAAACCTTCAGCATTCACCATATTTCCAATTTTAGAAATCTAAACTATAGCACAGGAGTGATGTGAATTTTTGAACCCTAATTCAACCTCTCTAAATTGGCTGTCATTCCTGGATGCAGGAAAGTTCTAACCAGGCTCTTTAAAATGTGAACACTGCACATGCTATAAAACTAGCATTCAGCATCACAGGACTGATTTTTATATTTAGTAAATCAAACAAAAAAAAAAAAAAAAAAAACAAAACCACAACCCAAACAAACCCGAAAACCAAAAAACAACTCCCCCCCCCCCCCCCCAACGACAAAAAAACCCCAGCTGGGAAACTGGACTTTCACTTCAGAAAATAAATAAATGTCAACACTTATATTGCTCTGACAGCTCTAGAGAAGGAAGGGCCATGCAGGCTGAAAGTTGTGGTTGTTCAGCCTGAAGAAGAGAAAGCTCAGGGGAAGCCTCAGAGCAGCTTTCCATGCCTAAAGCAGCCAACAAGAAAGATGGAGAGAGATTTTTGACAAGGACACATAGTGACAGGACAAGGGGGAATGGCTTTAAAGTGACAGTGAGAAGACTTAGATTAAATATTAGGAAGAAATTCTTCACTATGAAGGTGGTGCGACACTGGAACAGGTTGCACAGGGAAGCTGTTGCTGCCCCATCCCTAGCACTGACAGTGCCAGGTTGGACTGGGCTTTGAGTAACCCTGTCTAGGGAAGGTGTCCCTGCACATGGCAGGAGGTTTGGAACTATATGATCTTGAGTGTACCTTCCAACCCAAACCATTCTATGATATAAGAATCATAAAACACTCTGTATCAAGAACAGATTTATTTATAAAAAAGTCACTACTCCACCTTTAGACATAGCCTATGTAGGGTTTTATACAACGCATATTATGCATGTGTGCCTTGCACTTTATAGACAGTAGCTTTATTTTACAATTCACAGTATCACAGTATGTTAGAGATTGGAAGGGACCTCAAAAGATCATCTAGTCCAATCCCCCTGCCAGAGCAGGAACACCTAGATAAGGTTACACAGGAACATGTCCAGGCGGGTTTTGAATGTCTCCAGAGAAGGAGACTCCACAACCTCCCTGGGCAGCCTGTTCCAGTGTTCTGTCACCCTCACTGAGAAGAAGTTTCTTCTCAAGTTTAAGTGGAACCTCTTGCGTTCCAGTTTGTACCCATTGCCCCTTGTCCTATCATTGTTTGCCACTGAGAAGAGCCTGGCTCCATCCTCGTGACACTCCCCCTTTATATATTTATATACACTAATAAGGTCACCTCTCAATCTCCTCTTCTCCAAACTATAGAGACCCAGCTCCCTCAGTCTTTCCTCAGAAGGGAGATGCTCCACTCCCTTAATCATCTTAGTTGCCCTGCGCTGGACTCTCTCCAGCAGGTCCCTGTCCTTCTTAAACTGAGGGGCCCAAAACTGGACACAATATTCCAGATAAGGTCTCACCAGGGCAGAGTAGAGGGGAAGGAGGACCTCCCTCGACCTACTAAGCACCCCCCTTCTAATACACCCCAGGATGCCATTGGCCTTCTTGGCCACAAGGGCACAGTGTCGGCTCATGGTCACCCTGTCGTCCACTAGGACCCCCAGGTCCCTCTCCCCTACACTGCTCTCTAACAGGTCGTTCCCCAATCTATACTGGAACCTGGGGTTGTTCCTGCCCAGATGCAGGACTCTACACTTTCCCTTGTTATATTTCATCAAGTTACTCCCCGCCCAACTCTCCAGCCTGTCCAGGTCTCGCTGAATGGCAGCACAGCCTTCTGGCGTGTCAGCCACCCCTCCCAGCTTAGTGTCATCAGCAAACTTGCTGATAGTACACTCAATTCCCTCATCTAAATCATTGATGAATATATTAAATAATACTGGTCCCAGTACCGACCCTTGAGGCACTCCACTAGATACAGGCCTCCAACTAGACTCCGCCCCATAGACTACAACTCTCTGGCTTCTCTCCTTCAGCCAGTTTACAGTCCATCTCACTACCCGATCATCCAGACTACACTTCCTCAATTTAGCTTTCATTCAAATAGAATGTTTCAGCTTTTGACACTTCAGACATTCTTTTTTCCCCTCAAAAGAGCAATACTACTACTCTGTTGGATGCTGACACAATCATAATACTATATAAACTTTATTACATAAGGTGCATACAAGATCATTACAGTTCATCACTGAAGCGACGTGAGGGTAACAAGCAGAAATGTCACCTGCAAGAAAGCATGTGCAGTCCTCCTAATTAGGTCTGCTTGCAAACCAGGAAGCTTTGGCACCAAGTTCAAATATAAACCAGTTTATAATAATATAGGAGAACAACATAGGAGAATACATAGTCAATTATAACTGAAACAAGTAAGTGCTTACCTTGACTCTCCACTACTGTTTCTTATGCTTTCTTCATCACTGTGCCCATTCATTGTAAATATTAGTAGGTTCAAATGATAAATAAAAGACCACTCTGGTTACAATGTGGATATCAAGAATTCACTTCTTGGTATTCTGCTCGTTTGCCAAGTCAGGTGTTTGCTCTAGTGTTCTTTGTGTGTATTCGAGATTTCTCCTCAAATACCTAAAACAGTAAAGGAAAACACTGACACAATTTGAAAGCATGTCTGCATCTAAAAAGAAACGAAAAATAACATGGCAATATAGATGGCAATGTGCGCAGAATAGGAAACGGTATAGAAATTACATTCTCTTTAGCACTACAGGGTAAGAACAGTTTACTGCATGTCTGCACTATATCGTGTGATTTAACTTTTGCCATACAACTGACTTCAGGACAAAGTGGATTTAAACTGAAAAAAAAAACAAACTGCTCACCTGAACACAGAGGTAAAATGACATATATATTCTTCAGCTATCTGCTCAGTAAAATGTATTCAATAGACAAAACACAGTGGAAGCATTTCCAGATATACACATAATGCTTAGAGCCACTTGTGGGTAAAGGCAGGAAGATAAAGACTGTCCTGTTCAAAACAACTGTCTCCAGTAAATCAAACCAGCAAGATCCCACACATGGAATGATAATTTTCTCACATAGAAGCTCATCTTAAATCAGATCACTGCAGTATCCCATACAGCTAGATACGTTTAGGCTCACGGTAAATGGACTGCAAGCATAAACTCACTGATAATGTGAAAGTGGTTAGAGTGTGTCCTGCTAGCTGCCTGCCCCAAGGTGCTCTCTAATATATAACAGCCCAACCTGGAGCTCACCGGGTCGTGGCAGTGGGGGGTGCAACGCTCCGCGGTGGGAAATGCTCCGTGCTCAGGCACCCGAGCCACTCCGGCCACCAAACAAAGGCGATGAGGGAGGGGAAAGTAACAGAAGGAAGCCCTGCAACACCGCAGGGCCCTCGAAGCGACATCGGGGACCTCGCGGCGGAGGCGAGCCAGGCGGCTCCCCGCGGTCCGCCCGCAAGGCCGCTCTCTGCTTAGCCGCCTGGCCGCACGCTGCCCGCCCTCTCGCGCAAACACCCCCGTCGCTTTCGGGCCCGACACCTGGTGAGCCCCGGGAAGCACCCTGAGCAGCGCCCTAACTTTCCCCCTGCCGCGCGTTTCCCGTTCCGCGGTGATCCTTCCTCCAGGGGAGGAGAGCGCAGGCCGCCAGACCCTGCTCCCGCGGCCTCCCGCTGCAGCTCTCGCTCTGCCCGCCCCCAGGGCGCTCGTCTCCCGCCCCCGAAGCCAGCCCTCCGCTGGCAGCGCGGCCTTGCACAGGCGCTGCTCCCAGCCAAAGCTCCCTGGCAGCGTCTCCAAGGCCGCCGCTGTCCTCCATTCTCGCTCTTCCCGGCGCCCCCCATGGCCAGAAGAGAGCCAAGGCCGCTCTCCTGCCTCCAGGGCAGCTCTACGCTGGCTCCCCCCGCAGGACCAACAGAGAGAGACTCGACACCCGCTGTCCGCTGCGGCCCTCGCAGCTCCCACTCTCCGCTAAGTGGGCCCAAGAACCCACCCCGCGCCGGGCATCCAGCCCTTCCCCCCGGACCCCGCCCGGCAGCGAGATCCATCTCTCAGCACCGCCCGCCTCCCGTTCCATCTTCGGAAGCTGCACAACTCCCGGCCGGCGAAAGGGAAAGAAGCCATGGCGGCCTCTGCCTACCTTCGTGCGCCCAGCCTGGCCAAGCCTTCTCAGAGCCTCCCTTGCCCGTGACTGCGCTACGCCCCGCGGCGCTGCTCGTACCGCAGCCGAGGGTAGGGGGCTGGTGCCGCGGCGGGCCCTGGGCCGCCGCTCGTCCCGCTGGCCGCCGGCTTCTCACAGCTTTGGCGCGGTAGACTCGCTCGCCCGCCCGCTCGAACAATGGGGCCCCGAACCGGGCAGGGAGGGGCGCAGGGAGTACCCGAGTGACCGTTGCGCCGCTCTGCTCCGCCACCGCTCCTCAAGTCCTCCCGACCGCCGCCATCACGCCGCTTCTCCGCTCTGCTCCCCCTCCCGCGGTCGGATGGAAACCCCGGGCGTGATGTCAGCCGTGCGCCCTGGGACCGACCGGCAGCAGGAGGAGGAGGAGGAGGAGGAGGAGGAGGAGCAGGAGGAGCCACGGCCGGGGACGACGGGCAGTGCTGCCGAGCCTCTCGAGTGGTTGCTGAAGGCAGGGTAGGCCGCTCGCTGTGCCGGGGGCCGGTAGTAGTGCCCTCCCTCTGTCCCTCCTTCCCGTCCCTGCCTGCCACACGGAAGGAACGTTGAGGGCGGGACGGGCCCAGCTCCCAGCCGTCTTTGAAGGCGAAGGGCGGGGCCCCACCCAAAGGGGACTCCATGACCTGAGTGGCCCGGCCTCCCGTTACAGTTCTGCGGAGTGTGGGTTGTTGGTTTTAGGTTTTTTGTTGTTTGGTGGGGGTTCTCGGTGTAAAATCGCAGCCCGGCGACAAACACGACCACGTTTCTTAGTCTAGCTACACAGTTAGAAGTAGTACTGGGCGTTATTTAGGAAGGCTCCGCGCTCTGCTGCTGGGAGGACGTTGTCGCCGTGAGGACTTCTCCTGGGGGGTAGCTGGTCTTCCAGAACCTAACGGTCGCTCTTTTTAAAGTTATTAATGTTAGCCTTTTATTTAACATGCATCACGTTCGTTAACCAAAAAACCCCCTCAAAACAACAACACCCTCCCCCCCCCAAAAAAATACAACAAACACCATGCACCCCCCAAATCTAAAATACAACACACAAGGAAAAAAGTTATGTAAGCTGTGTGTCTGAATTTTCCCAGAATGGCAAAGAAAGTGGCAGCTGAGTGGAAGAGTGTGCTGTAAACTCAATGGCATAGCCAGCCTGTCTTCTCCTCTTTGGAGGCACATGTATGCAATTACACTGTAACCCAACAGGATTGTGGGGTCATTACTGACATCTGGCACCAGACCTTTGGATATTTATGTAGCACCCTGCAAGAATGAAAGAGGTCAAGATCAGCATGAAAACACAGCTTGGCCATCAATGAAGGGAAGCTTGAAGGAAGCAAGTCACTGTGAAGGTATACTAGAGGAAGGAATTTACAGTAGCTGTCAAATCAGTTCTAAGTTTGAAGAGTTGTGTTGGCTAGGAGCTCACATCTGAGCCACAGTCAGTCAGCTGGAGACCTCTGGGGCTCATAGCTTACCTCATGGTTGCTCTTCCAGGATAAGCAAAGCTGGTTGCTTCAGCACTCAGTGGAGGGTGGTCAGCCAGTGTACCTGCCACTCTTCATCTGGGTTGCTGCAGTTTCCTGGATCTGCACCTTCAGCCCACCAAGAGGGCTGTGGGATTGGTTGCCATGCACAGTGACTCGCTACCTGAGAAGCAGCAGAGGCTAGACAAAAATTATATACCAGTCCAGCTCTCAAGCACCATGTAGGAGTGTACCCCAAAATCCCAGTGGTGTTTTTTCCCTCTAGAGTTAAAAAATGCACAAGGAATTGCTTAGACAAAAACAGCTTCAAAGTTTACAAGAAGGTTGTATTACATTATTGTCCTTATCAAAGCACTAAAGATTGTCTAAGTCAGCTTAAGAGAGAATATTTTTTATGACAGACAATAAAATAGATTGGATAGACAAGAGCGCTACAAGATCAATGTTCTGAAGTTTAAATCAAGACAGAATGAAAGTAACTGTTTTAAGTTAATAAACTACTCTGATAAATAATAGGATAATTAAGGATAGAGCAGATTCTAACAAAAGGATTTTTATTGCTATTAGGAATTTTTAAATTTTAAGGAAAAAAAGAGTAGAAAGCCACCGCCTTGTTCAACCAGAACAGATAGGTCTTATGCAGAAATTGTGGACTAAAGCAATTACCTTCAGCAAGCAAGTGATAAGACCAAGCTGATAATTTCTAATACATGATAGGTGTTTGGTGTACAAATTATATGAATTAATGTGTGACTGATTTGAGTTACATAGATAAATAACAGACATTTTCAGTGCATTTTACAGCTGATTGCAAAACTCCCACAGGTCAATATAGATATTTAAATACATAATTTACACCTTTAATATTAATATGATCCACAGAATTTATAATAATGCAGCCACACCTAAATACAAATAAAAGGAAATACATGAATTTAGCATCCCTTTCTGTTTACAGCATCCCTTTCTCTTACAAATTACAACACTGTCTTTTGGAAGATAAATAAAAAACAGGGAAGAAAGGAGATAGGAGGAAAAAAAAAAACAAACAAAAAAAAGAGAACACCAAGCAAAACCAAGCAACAAACAAACCAAATAAACCAACCCAAAGCTAAATAAATTCCAGTTGCTTAGCTACAGAATTCTTATTAACCATTCAAATTTCTTGTTAACCATTAGACATCAATAAAGAAGGCAGATGTTATTAAAATTCCTCTATTTTTGCTATCAAACTTCCTCTCTTTAATTTCCTAATTATTCAGAGTTCTAGTGACTTTCATACTTCTCTCTTTTTTTTTTTTTTTTGCATTTCCCCCTTCCCCTACCCCTCTGTAAGGTATCATGTATAGAAAATAGTTTTATTCTGCCAGAAAATATCTATCCAGGCTGCTGCTTTGAGTCATGTGCATAATTTCTTTTTGGTGCATATTGATTTTTAATTCATATTACCATCAACAATAGTAATTAGCTTCTATTAACAAATGAAAATATAGTATTCCCATAAGTCCAATAATTTGCTTTAATGATTAGTACAGGAATTAACAAAACTTACTTATTCTTTCAGGAAAATAATTGAAGGAGAAAGTCCAGTTTTTCCATTTCACATGCCAACTACTACTTTGTCTTTTGTATGGTTAGAGTTACTGTTGTGACAGTTTCTACATTTAAATGTTGATCTGCACATACATCATTTCCCTTGCAGGTTAAGGCCCAAATCTTCAAACGTTTGAAGTATGAGCACAATTTTGTGAGTCTTCCAAGAGCTTAGGGCATCTTCTTCGTTGAGAAGATGGTGATGTTCTGCAAGATTGTCTTTATGGTAGGAAGATACGACTGTACATATATTAAGTATATTTGTAATAGCTTATTTTAGATATCAAAAGTAATTAACTGATCACATGGCAGAATGGACACTAGCATAAACTAATAATCAAAGTCAGTGCTAGAGAATTTTTACCAGCTCTCAAGACTACAAGATTTTTGTTGCATGCATGCATGTTACATGTTACATGCATGTCAGATTGCATGCAGATACATGAATGTCAGATGTCCTTGGAGAGCTGCTTTGTGGTTCTGGCAATGCTGGTTTAGATTAATTAAATGATGCACATACACTCGCATCTGCTATGAACACACTTTTGCCAGAAAGGCGTTTATATGTAAACTCTACCATAATCTGTTACTATTGGGTAGTCTGCTATATACAGTGTATCACCCCTTCTTTCCCTGCCCCACATCTCCCCAGGACTTCAGTTTTCCTATCCTCTTTCATATCCAAATTAGGAACGTTAATCCCACCTCCTTTCCAGTGAGGATCAATCCTTAGGGTTTGGGGTTTTTTTCCATTTGCATGATTTATTTAGAGGTGTAACATGTCTTTCTGCTTTCTGTCTGTAGCAGACATGCTAGGCTGTGTGCTCACTACTATGCATTTTTTTCCCTGAGCACAGCAGTTAAAAGTACTAGCCTACACTTTACAACCCAGGAAGTAACCTCTGTTCCCTTAGTCTTCTAAATACATCCCAAAGTGCTGTTCCCCAGGATGTACCTGCACATGCCCTTTCATTTCTATTTGAGAAATATAGGTGCTTCTGATTTGGAAACCTCACTTGGAGTGTCTGCAATATGAGGCAGGTTTAAGATTCAAGCAGAATAAATTTCTGCTTCAGGAGGATACAAGTTGAACTTCTAATTACAAAACTTAGAAGAAGTCAAAATTTTTGGTTCTATTTTACTTAATAGGCTTCTTCAATTTCCTTCACTTAGATTCATTTGCGGGTTTCTCAGCTGCTTTGGAAATCCCCTTTCAAGGTGTGGTTTCACAATGGTTTAAATTAACTGGAGTTAGAGCTGCTGTGATCTGTGGCCGTATCATCCAAAACCTACCCTGCTCAGACATGCTTGCTTTCTTGCCACTTCAACTTCCTGACTTTGGTCACCACACAGCTGTATGTGCAGTGATCCTTGTGCAGTAAAATAGTAGCAACAATAGTTACTTAGAGTGGTTAAAAATTGCTGCAACCATGTTTGGAGAACTTTCTCCACATCCCTTTGAGAGAAGGATTTTTCTTTCGCATCACAATTTATTTGTATTGCATTTTTAAGCTTTTTTTTTTTTTTTTTTTTTTTTTAGGCAAAGTAAGCATGACATTCTTAGCAGCATCTCAGGCTGTAAGTAATACTGATTTCTGTTACACATAGCTTTTAGTCTGTATCAAGAGACAAATACACCTGACATACAGTGTTTTAGGAACAGCTAGCAAAGCTTTTTGTTATTACAGAAAAGCTATCACCTGTGGGAATAAGCTGCTTTTTTCTGAAATTCAGAATGTGAGGTGCCAGATGCCATCATCTTCCACAAAGTGAGTGATTTATTGTGTCTAAGGTGTCACTGATTTACCCCACCTGTATCCCCGGCCTGTTCTTGAGTTGTATTTTTGCTTGTAGACAAAACATGATCCAAGTTAGGCGTGCTGTTACTCAGCACAATACATTTAAATGTCTTGTTTTCAGGTTATTTACCTTAATTTATCTTTTTAGTAATGGTAGTGGTTCATGTTTATCAAGTATTATTAAAGGAAATATCTATCATTTTCCTAGTCTTAACATTTAGAAACTCTTCTGGACAAAGAAGCTTTTTCCTTTTTAAAGTAGTGAAACCTTGAACAGTGATCTAACAGACTTCAGTGAGGCAAGATAGACTCAATAAATACCCTTAACATTCAACTATGTGCTAAGTTAGGTACTGGTTTCTCCCCTTATCTTCTCTCTAAACAATTCCTCCCAAACCCTTAATATTTTGACTTTTCTTCTTCTAATCTTCAGTTACTTTTTATATAAGTCCTGAAGAGCTCAAAGGTCATAATGCTAGATATAATACACAAACAAACATTTTCTTTCTTCTCAGTAGATGTTACCAGGCATAGCCTAGTTTGCCTGGTTTTCATTCATTTTGTATCCCTACTGTTATTTTATTTAATTTTGCATTCTCCCCTCTAAGAAGCCATCAACAGCAACTGATATAGGTAAACCAGTCATTATCCTGTCACTTAAATACTACATCCTTCCTGCTGCTTCAGAGTACTTCAGAGTACTCATGTTAGAAACTAGTTTAGTGTTAATCCATTACTTGCTTAGGTCTTCTCTTCATGCACAACTGATCAGAAGTAGTTATTTCAAAACAATTTTGTGCATAGATACTTATGTCATAGTAAAATACAAAGTTTTCCTAGCCTAAAATGCAGGCAGACTTGTTAACTGTAGTGCATGGAAGAAAAAATTTAAAAACCCCAATGGCTGGTTAAATAGTTTGGCCAGATTTGGCCAACTAACCATAGGGTTTTGAAAATAATTTATTTATAAATTCTTAAATTATTTATGCAATCCCTTAAAATATCTAAGTACATGAGCTTCAAGTAAATCATTTCAAGTTTCACAAAAAGTGTAACAGCTTCCACTGGTACAAGTGTATACATAACATTTCTTAACTATAGGAGTTTAATTAAATTGCAGAGCAAACTGATAATTAGACTAGTATAATTCAAGGCCTTATTTACACCTCATATAAAGTACAATTAAATAAACTTTTTACAAATTTCTGCTTTGTCTGAACAAAATATCTGGATGTGATTGGAACAACTGAACAGAAACATTGGATCAGTGCATTAGCAAAATGTTTTGCTGAAAAGATCAAAGAAATAATTAATGACAATTTAATGGTTCTAATGAGCTTTAAAATTAATATCCATCAGAACAGCTAAATTCACACTTTACTCTATACTGCTGTTTTGTTTGGTCTATCCAAATTACTGTTGATTTGTCGGAGGCATTGCTGATGGTAGGAAGATGTAACTGTACTAATGATGACATCTACAAAGTTCTGGTCTGTGGCTGTCTCTCATACATGTGTATTCCATTAGTCTACAATATAAGATAAAGAAAACTTCAAAAAGCCCAAATAAATACTGTAAATGCCCAGGTGAAATGAACAATTCATGTAAAGATCTATGTTTGAAGTAGCCTATACTTTAAATAGCAGGCACTACTTGAAGCTGGAGCTAATTTCAGTAAAGCCTGATTCTTGATAGGTAGCTAACATCTGTGGAGCTTTTATAAATGGACCGGTATCTTCCTGGTGTATTAATACTAACTTTGAGGCTCTGGTATCATTTGTTTTCAAATGGTCTCACTTTTTGAAGTGATTTAATTAACTGATTTGAAATTTGCACTTGGAATTTGCTTTCTAGTTCTAATTTTAGTTGAAAATTAGCTCATGAATTGAAAATTAACAAATAAATCACTGGCATATCTGAGTTTTGGCCAAGATCAAAGGAATCATGAGAAGCTGAAAAAAGGTGGGGACTAATCATCAAGGAAATATAATTTCAGAGTATTGTAATCTCCAAGCCTTACTAAGGCTATTCAGTTTCCATGTGATAATCATCACAATACACAACCTAGTTAATACCTCATCTGGAGCTGTACAAACAGTTAATTCTGCAACTGTGTTTCCTCGTCCCATATACCAGCATAGTTCTACTGTGGGTGGCAAGCCATTGCTGAGCAGCGACATCTTCAAGCTATGTTTCCACTTGCCACCATTTTTCCTTCGGGACAGGTTGTACTTTCTTGCAATGTTTATTTAGTGCTTCAATTACCTGGTAAAGTGTATGGGCTCAGTAGCAGTATCCAAGAAGGGATACAGTGTATTTTAACTTTTGTCTATCACTTTGGAAAATCACTATCTTACTTCAAAAGAACACCTTCTTTTTAGAATCATTCAGGCTTTGAAGGTAAAACTGTAGCTGGCTACTTTCTGAAAAGAAAACATGATGTCATGAGCAGTCCTAGCCATTAGTAGGCACCTTTTTCTTGTTTACAGAGTGACACTAGCTACCTTTGTTGCAGGTTCACAGTGTACCTGGCAGTCTCCAAGTACTTGAAAGAAGAAAAACAAGCAAGTGTTCTGGAACAGCTAAGAAAGATCTTTGTTTCTGCAAACTTGTATCCTCTATACCAGCCAACTCAATCTCTGTTATATTCACTGACCTTTCCCACTCTTTAAAACCGTAAGTTCTTTTACATGACCATTAACTGCGCTGCACTGCTGGGCAAGGGAAGGAAAAGCAAGAGGAGGCTAATTTGACTTTCTTGGATACCAGCTGAAACTGAGGGCATTCATTTAGACCTCTGTTTATTACCACAGACTTTATATTTTCATGGCCCTACTACTTCTGATAGACTAGGTTGAACTTGCTAGTTGATTTTGAAAGTCATTGCAGAAGCAGATAGGGAATGAAAAAGTAAATAAAGTCAATGCAACTTCATGTTTTTTCTTTAGGAAACTCTACTAGAAGAAGAGTGCCAATAATGTGTGGAAAAGAAAGTAGCCAGTCTTCTGAAGGCCCTTTCTGATGTCCACTTGCAAAACACCCCTAAAAAAATCTAAGTTTAAAGTTACTTAAAACATCTCTTGAGAAATCAAAAAGTGTCAGCTCCTATATGTAGACTTCAGCTATCGTAAGTCTGTTTTAGAGGGCTGTTATATTTGTAGGGTAGATGGCCTTCTTCAGGATTTTCAACAGCAGTATCATACAGGTTTTGTTCATGTAGCCCCTTTCTTGCTTTTCCTGTTTGCATTCTGTGTATTGTGAACTTCTAGTAGTCTCTCTCCTGATCAGCCCTCCCAAATTCAGCTGGCTGTCCAGTTGGCCAGGTTGGTAGAGCATTGGCCAGATATATATGGCTGCAACAAAGGTCATAGTACTAGGTTATATGTCAGGCAATATGCACCTTTGCTTAATAAACTCCCTCCATTAAACATTTTCTGTGCTGTAGACCCTGCTTTGTGACCATGTATTACGGGGAACCTGCTTTTCATTTGATAAGAATTATTGTTATGTGGCTTTATGCCTAAAATGTCAATTTTTTGTAACATGTCACTGTAGCCTTAGATTTTATAATTCACTGGAAGTTAAGAGACATAAAGTGGCATAAGTATATGCCACTATATGTAACACTGTATTTACATCTGGAGCTTTTGTTTGCACAGCTATTTCTGCCACAAACCTCCCCTATTCATATCCCAACTCAACTCACTTTTACAAATGCAGACATTTGGAGCTTCCCCTTAGCTATAAGAATGCTACTCTTATCCATCAATTTTAACAAATCAAGTTACAATAACTATGCAAGTGTAGTTATTATACTCAGCCAAAACCTGAATATTGTACCTCTTGCATACTAGAGTAATGCAGTTTTCTCACTAGAGTAAGTCTTTTAGTACTTTTAGGTGTAAAGTTTATAGCTGTTTTCAGTGTTCAGACTAGTCAGTCTTCAGTTTAGACTTGATCTGAGAAGGGTGAACAGCTGACTATAATTTGAGCATGTAGAAGTTCAGCACAAAGCCAAGGTTAGTTGTGAAGCCTATTGCTAATGGGAAAAATAGACCAAAGACATTAAAGGAATCATATGTGACCTGTTTATTCCAGCTACTAAAGGGAGGGTAAACAGGAGCTTTGTCTGAAAGAGGAATCATCCTTCTGTACTTAACCATTTAATGCACAAAACATGCAGAGGTCTATTGGTGCGCACTATACTGCTGTAAATAACAGTAACAATTGGGGTTAGACCCACAGAATGCACTTTGGTGTAGAGATTATAGAATCATAGAATAGTTAGGGTTGGAAACGACCTTAAGATCATCTAGTTCCAACCCCCCTGCCATGGGCAGGGACAACCCCACTAAACCATGTCACCCAAGCCTCTGTCCAACCTGGCCTTGAACAATGCCAGCATGGAGCACTAACAACTTCCTTGGGCAACCCATTCCAGTGCCTCACCACCCTAACAGGAAAGAATTTCTTCCTTATAGCCAATCTAAACTTTCCCTGTTTAAGTTTTAACCCATTACCCCTTGTTTTATCACTACAGTCCCTAATGAAGAGTCCCTCACCAGCATCCTTGTAGGCTGCCTTCAGATACTGGAAGGCTGCTATGAGGTCTCCATGCAGCCTTCTCTGCTCCAGGCTGAACAGCCCCAGCTTTCTCAGCCTTGTCTTCATATGGGAGCTGTTTCAGCCCCCTGGTCATCCTCGTGGCCCTCCTCTGGACTTACTTGAACAGCTCCACGTCTTTTTTATGTTGAGGACACCAGACCTGTACACAATACTCCCAAGTGAGGTCTCACGAGAGCAGAGTAGAGGGGCAGGATCACCTCCTTCGACCTGCTGGTCATGCTCCTTTTGGTGCAGCCCAGATTTTGCCAGGCACAGAGGTGAGACTGACTGGTCCGTAATTCCCTGGGCCATCCATTTTCCCCTTCTTGAAAATGGGGGTTATGTTTCCCTTTTTCTGGTTGTTGGGAACTTCACCTGACTGCCACGATTTTTCAAATATGATGGACGGTAGCTTAGCAACTTCATTTGCCAGCTCCTTCAGGACCCACATATGGATTTCATCAGGATTGGTAAAAAGCAGTGATTTTGAAGCTGAGAAGATTCACAACAAATGCAAAATCCATTAATTCCTTCAAAGTATTTATACTGTCATTAAGAATTTAATCCTCAGAATATTCCTGAGGCAGTATTAATCCAGATTATAATAGGAAAATAAAGACTAAAAGTACTAATAAAATAAATGAGAATTAAAACTATTAAATAGCCACAGAAGGAAAAAAATCTGCATGGGCTTTACAGCAAGACACCAAAGAAGTAACAGTGTCTCTGACTGCATCTATTTTCTCAAGACACTAATTGCATAGCTCCTTTAGTGAGTAACTAAGAAAGGGCAGTGGGACTTCTCAAAGTTTTGAGGCCTTGTCTGAGAGGTTCATTAACATACTGAAACATAAATCTCTGTTTTAGGGTCTTACCTACAAGCTGGGATAGAAGTTTTTCATAAAGTTACCAATTCCAAGTTTTAATTCTTCTACCAAAGTAACTATAAAGGTAATGTCTATAGTTGAGAACTCACTTTAGCAGGAAGAAAGACTTAGAACCAGGAATCTGTTAACTGAGGTAGAATAGAGCTAAGTCAACCTTAAAACACCCAGAAAGGTAAGAGAAATACCTGTCCTGTCAGGCTATCATTTAAGACTCCACTGTCCAGGCACAGGAGACAAGGAAATAGGAAGAGTGTGTTTACATCATGTGCTAGAAAATGTCAAGCAGTATGTGAGAGCAGGAGCAGAAAAGATAAAGTTCTGTGATTTCATGACAGGTGTGAACTGTAGAGGCAAATTAGAAAGCCTTATAGATTTGCATAGAAGGTGATGTAGCTAAGGAGAAATTGTAGTGAATATTTTAACATTTTCTTTCTTGTTTGTTTGGTTTTGCTACATTCTGGACTTGGGAAAAATTAATTTAGTTTATTGGCAATTAAAATAGAATTGGATTATAAGAAACAAAGACAAAATATTTAAACCACCTTCCCTTTGCCTTTTTGCTTTTTCACAGGTTCAACTTCACTTCTTTATATCTGGTGTTTTCAACATTGGCAAGTTATAATGTACGATATTACTGGTACTTGAACTTTTTTTCAAAAATAATATAGTTTTGGAGAAAATAATGATCTAACATTTTTATGTTCACATTCTGAAACTTGGTTTTGTCTGGTTTGCCAGTCTGCTGTAGATAGAGCACCAGTGAGAATCCCAGCCAGACACAATACAATTATTTAATTGAATCTTCAGTATTCTTTTAAACTAAGTTAGTTTTACATGTCTTTACAGACCTTTAATCTTTATAATACATAAGTAGTCATAACTGACTTGTAATAAGCCACAATTGGTGTTCTATTAAACTGGTTTGTAGGCCCACTAATTCTAAAAAACTGCGGATTACTTGCTTTTATTTTTTTTTCCTACATTGTTTTGAGTAAATATTACAGTAACTTGAAAACTGGAAGACCTTGTTCTCTTCTAGAAGGATGAACTCTACAGATAATTGAGAAATATTGTCATTAAAGAAAAATAAACTAAAAATCAAGACAGTCGTCCTACATATCTCATTGATCCTTTTGGTACTTGTTCAATAACACAGATGTTAGAAGAGGACATGGAAATGGGCAGTTTAATAATTAATTTAAATAAATAATTTGATTTTCAAAAATGCAAATACCTAATCATTGAGGACATCATGGTAGATGGAATAAATACTGAAATAACACTGCCTCCTTCAGAATGTCATCATGCATTTCTTGATTAGATGAGCTCTGAAAAATTACTGCTTTAAGCAAAAGGAGCTACTTCAGCCAAATTTTTAATTTTGAGGCACATTCTTCCTAAAGTTTTAGTACAGGTAATCAGTAAGAGTTAGGTTGTTATGGCAAGTCATGTAAGTTCACATGGGGTGTAGTTCCATGTCGGAAAGGGAATCTGGGATTGTTTCTGATGCATTCTTATGGCATGTCCAGGATAATGAAAAATCTTGCTGTGTCTACATTATTTGCTCATATCCTTCTAAATGTCATCTATTGGTATTTTCATTAATGTATACAATATTGCTGTATAGTGTCTATAGTATCTATCCATATATTTGCAAGGACCTGATGAAATCCATCCACAGGTCCTGAAGGAGCTGTCAAATGAAGTTGCTAAGCCCCTGTCCATCATATTTGAAAAATCGTGGCGGTCAGATGAAGTTCACGATGACTGGAAAAAGGGAAATATAACCCCCATTTTCAAGAAGGGGAATATAGAAGAGCCAGGAAATTGCAGACCAGTCAGACTCACTTCTGTGTCTGGCAAAATCTTGGAGCAGATTCTACTGGAAGGCATGCTAAGGCACATGAAAAACAACAAGGTGCTTAATGACAGCCAGCATGGCTTCACTAAGGGCAAATCCTGACTGACCAATTTGGTGGCTTTTTATGATGGGGCTATTGAACTGATGGATGGGGCAAAGCAGCTGACATCATCTAACTGCGCTTGTGCAAAGTGTTCAGCATTGTCCTGCAAGACATCCTCATCTCTAAATTGGAGAGACATCAATTTGATGGATGGACCACTTTGTGGATGAAGAAGTGGCTGGGTGGCCGCACACAAAGAGTTGTGGTCAATGGCTCAATGCCCAGTTGGAGACCTGTAACGAGTGGTGTCCATCAGGGATCAGTGTTGGGACTGGTCTTGTTCAACATCTTCATCGCTGACATGGACAGTGGGATTGAGTGCGC